>NW_015505879.1:447160-466268 GCF_001515645.1 Sinocyclocheilus grahami | reverse complement strand
TTTAAGCATGCTTCACTTTGTCAGACAGCTTCTATTTAAGTGATTTCTTGATTCAACAGGCCTGGCAGTAATCAGGCCTGGGTGTGGCTAGTGAAATTTAACTCAGCTTTCTAAAATAATGTGGTTAATCACAGTTTTTCCATGATTTAACAGGAGGGGGCAATTAATTTTTCACTTAGGGCCACGTAGGTTTGGACAGCTTTTTTCCCTTAATAAATGAAATCATCATTTAAAAACTGCATTTTGTATTTACTTGCATTGTCTTTGTGTAATATTTAAATTACTTTGATGATCTGAAACATTAAAGAGTGACAAACATGCAAAAAAATAAGAAATCAGGAAGGGGGCCAACACTTTTTCACACCACTGTATATTATGTGTGTGTGTGTTCACTTTTAATAATAAAATATTACAATTAATTTAATATAAATATTAAATAAATATTCACTTTTACAAATAAAAATTATACAAATGTAATATATATATATATATATATACATATATTGTATCGAAAATTTTATTTAAGTAAATATTAAAATGTAAAAATGTATAATGCAATCTCCCCAAAAATCTTAAAATTGACCAAAAATTTATTTTCTTTGGTAAAACAGTTGGATTTCTTGACATTACTGTAAATTGAGAATTTAAAAAAACTAAATGTAATTATTATTATTATTTAAGGGTGAAATATAACCTAGATATGATCTTCACAAGCTGTGTGAGATCAGTGCTTTCACACTTTCACTCTTTCAGCCATCTAATTGAACTCAGTTCTATCTGGAATGCAAGCATAACAAGTCACACATGTCATGTTGAGGTCAAGAGTCAAAATAATTTAGCTAAGATCTTCAAACACTGCTGTTCCACACTCAACCTCTCAAGAGCAAACACAAGAGCCGACAGCTGTGTGTGTAAATGTGTGTGCTTCAACACACCCACTGGATCTCAGAGTAACACAAGTCTGCTCTAAATGTTAAGTTCATCATCCGTGACTCATCGTACAGTACCAGCAGCATCCAGGCATGCAGATCCAAACAGGCCTGGAGAGATTATTCACGTGCCATGTCAAAGCTCTGCCTTTAATCAGGCTTCCTCTCAGGCTCATCTAACACCAACCAGTTCTGTCTTTTACATAACTGTTTCAAGCCGATGGGCAAACTGACAACCACGGTTACATGGAGAGCCAGGGTGGCTCAGGATATTTTAGGAGCAATCAAGCAGGTTGGCAATAGAGCAAAGGACTGTGAGAAGTAGGCCTGAACGATTTTGGAAAATAATCTAATTGAAATATTTTTTACCAATTAGGGTTGTGACGGTGAGGAAATTTTCCCACCGGTTAATCGACGTGTGACAACACCGGTAATACTGGTATCACCGTGGGGGCGGTGGCGTTCCTCTTTCCTCGCTTTCCTTCGTTTTTAAATAGCTTGTAAAAGCGGCGTGCCATTTTACTTTCACTTTGAAATAGCGGCAATTCGGCGTAAAGCAATTGTTCGTTTTTAGTTAGTTTGAATTTTCCCTCTTTTCCTTCACTTTTAAATAGCTTAAAAGCGCCGTGCGCATTTTACTTTGACTTTCGAATTAGCGGCAGGTCGGCGTCAATTGCTTGAATGCAACAATAAAATACAATGTCAAACTCACTTCAGCCTATATATAAAACATAGAACTTTTATTAACAAAACAAATACAAATACACCACGCTATAGGGCAGGCTATGCCTAATATAAAATAACAAATAACTTACATAAAGTTTAAATAGGTATACACAACTGGAAATAGGCTAAGTAAACATTTATAATATATAACCAAATAAATAAGAAACGTAGAAAGTTTATTAGCAAGACGAGTAAGAAAGCTTGGAGGCACGGCATACACCTTGATGTCAAATAAAATAAATAAATGACACAAAGTTTAAATAAAGTAAAAATCAGCAAACAATGTGGAACCAATTAAATAAGAAACGAATGTTTAAAAAAAACTTCCAAAATCAGATAAACGGCAAAAGTTAACAGGCTTTTCAAAATCCAAAATATTACCAAACAGGCGCTTTTGCATCTCGTTTCGAAACTAAATCATCCGCGATCGTCTTGTCTGTCTCACCTCATTCTTCTAGTCAGTCAGCTCGACTCACTCTCCTCACTGGAGAAATGAAATCTGATCTGTGATGCGACTGTCGTTCGGCACGCTGCATTGAGCAGCCACGTTCAGTTTTTAATTGTAGTGTCTGTTCTTTTACTGAACTAAATTATTTGTATTTCTATAAAAAATCAAAACGACAGTGGGGGTTGGTGCCGCGGTGGGCAAGTGACGTAACCGGTGTTGCGGCTTAACACCGGTATCACCGTCAGCACCGTCTATCGTGGCAAGTCTATTATTAATATTGCGATTTAATATGCAATTATTTTTTAAAGCTCTTTATGTTCTGTATTATTCAACAAAGACAAGCTATAAATCATTGTATAGTATGACCAACACAATATTAGATAGATTAAACATAAATGTTCTTTTCTGTAGGCCAGGCCTATATGTTACGATGAAATTAGGTGATGCATGAATTGATATGAATGACATTTTTATTTAACTACAATCACAGTAGTATATTGACTGATTTGTTGAACTTCCAACCTTGTAAGCATGTAATAATTATGACAACAAAGCACTGACAAATAAGCCTGGTGTAAAAATTTATATGAAAGTCAGTAACAAATCACACAAACTAAAGTAGATTGTAGAAATATAAAAACAAATCTGTTGCTTTGCCACACTTTAGGTAATTCAAAGTCACTGTAATAAACATATGTAAACATGTGGACTGCCCTTTTTAAACACTGTCTGTTAACTTTAGACAGACTTTAAATAAATAAATAAAGAATATATATATATATATATATATATATACAGTGGGTACGGAAAGTATTCAGACCCCCTTAAATTTTTCACTCTTTGTTATATTGCAGCCATTTGCTAAAATCATTTAAGTTAATTTTTTTTTCCTCATTAATGTACACACAGCACCCCATATTGACAGAAAAACACAGAATTGTTGACTTTTTTGCAGATTTATTAAAAAAGAAAAACTGAAATATCACGTGGTCCTAAGTATTCAGACCCTTTGCTGTGACGCTCATATATTTAACTCAGGTGCTGTCTATTTCTTCTGATCATCCTTGAGATGGTTCTACACCTTCATTTGAGTCCAGCTTTGTTTGATTATACTGATTGGACTTGATTTGGAAAGCCACACACCTGTCTATATAAGACCTTACTGCTCACAGTGCATGTCAGAGCAAATGAGAATTATGAGGTCAAAGGAACTGCCTGAAGAGCTCAGAGACAGAATTGTGGCAAGGCACAGATCTGGCCAAGGTTACAAAAAAATTTCTGCTGCACTTAAGGTTCCCAAGAGCACAGTGGCCTCCATTCCTTAAATGGAAGACGTTTGGGATGACCAGAACCCTTCCTAGAGCTGGCCGTCTGGCCAAACTGAGCTATCGGGGGAGAAGAGCCTTGGTGAGAGAGGTAAAGAAGAACCCAAAGATCACTGTGGCTGAGCTCCAGAGATGCAGTTGGGAGATGGGAGAAAGTTGTAGAAAGTCAACCATCACTGCAGCCCTCCACCAGTCGGGGCTTTATGGCAGAGTGGCCCGACGGAAGCCTCTCCTCAGTGCAAGACACATGAAAGCCTGCATGGAGTTTGCTAAAAAACACCTGAATAAGATTCTCTGGTCTGATGAGACCAAGATGGAACTTTTTGGCCTTAATTCTAAGCGGTATGTGTGGGGAAAACCAGGCACTGCTCATCACCTGTCCAATACAGTCCCAGCAGTGAAGCATGGTGGTGGCAGCATCATGCTGTGGGGGTGTTTTTCAGCTGCAGGGACAGGACGACTGGTTGCAATTGAGGGAAAGATGAATGCGGCCAAGTACAGGGATATCCTGGACGAAAACTTTCTCCAGAGTGCTCAGGACCTCAGACTGGGCTGAAGGTTTACCTTCCAACAAGACAATGACCCTAAGCACACAGCTAAAATAATGAAGGAGTGGCTTCACAACAACTCTGTGACTGTTCTTGAATGGCCCAGCCAGAGCCCTGACTTAAACCCAATTGAGCATTTCTGGAGAGACCTAAAAATGGCTGTCCACCAACGTTTACCATCCAACCTGACAGAACTGGAGAGGATCTGCAAGGAGGAATGGCAGAGGATCCCCAAATCCAGGTGTGAAAAACTTGTTGCATCTTTCCCAAAAAGACTCATGGCTGTATTAGATCAAAAGGGTGCTTCTACTAAATACTGAGCAAAGGGTCTGAATACTTAGGACCATGTGATATTTCAGTTTTTCTTTTTTAATAAATCTGCAAAAATGTCAACAATTCTGTGTTTTTCTGTCAATATGGGGTGCTGTGTGTACATTAATGAGGAAAAAAAATTAACTTAAATGATTTTAGCAAATGGCTGCAATATAACAAAGAGTGAAAAATTTAAGGGGGTCTGAATACTTTCCGTACCCACTGTATATATATATATTACCTTATTATATATATTATCTAAAGGTCGAAGTCTTCAGTAATGAAATGCACCATAACACTGTTACTGCTTGAGTAATTTCTTAAAAAAATTTAAATTAGCAATGTTTAATGATTAAATTTTTATCATTAGCTATGATTCCATCCAAAGATTCGAATTAAACTTGTGCGTAAAACTGGAATATCACATAAAAAAAAATTGTGAATAAAGTACAGTTTCCATCCAATGAGTGAAAGAGAACAATATTGTCACCTCCTGGTAAACTGGCACTAAATATTACTAAGAAAACTAGGAGAAGACGTTTTGGTGAGCTCTCCTCATCGAAAAGATTTGAAGCCACATGGGGACCTATCTTGAGACCCTTGGAAATGTAATTTCTGTATTCTGTAAACCTCCCCTTCTATTTGTTTTTTTTATATATACATTTCTGAAGTATTGGGTTTATAAAACAATTGTGAATACTATGTTGTATATAGTTGTTAATTGAGGCAGTCTGTTTTTTTGTTTTTTTTTATCTGTGTGTGGGTGTAAATATGTGTATTTTGTTATCTTATGTTGGTTACTGTTTTTGTTTATAAAAAAATATATATATTATTAAAAAAAAAGAAAACTAGGAGAAGTAGAATATAATAATTTTCATATATGATAAATGACTTGCGCCTCAGAGCGACCAGACGAAACAATAAATGCAGTCATTGTTTTCGGAGGCGGATGCCAGCTGTTTGGGAATGCAGTCGTGTAAGACAATTATACAGAAATAATTTGACGACAGACTTTGCTCAGGCATTTCAGAATGACCATAACAACATATAAATGCTGTGAATGAGATCGGTCTGCTACTAGTCAAGTTATCCTGTCTCATAACGCAAAGTCACATGTCTTTTTCGATGCGCATGGAGGAATTTATTCGGTGAATGTTTCTCCATCGTAGTTTATGTGCATTTTTTCTTATCGCATAAAAGGTTTTAAAAGATCCTACTCAAATTTTAAGAATTTATGCAAATCTTGACGTTTCCATCCAGCGTTTTTTTATGCGATATTACAAAATGTGCATAAAAATAGGTGGGTGGAAACATAGCTATAGACTTTGCAACTTAGAAGCTGGGTCTTTACATGAGAATTTGTATCACTGTAGCCTTACTGTCTTGCTAGTTGACTTGGTTAAGGACTCTATATATAACCATATCAAGCCTCTGGGTATAGAGGGTAACATCTTTCCATTAAAATTAATCTGGCTATAAAAAAATGTACAAAGGCACGAACATGGGAGGAGCCATGATGAAGCCAGTCATGTCAGAAACAGTGGGGTGTCATACACTTTATGGCAGAAGGCAGCATATTGCATGGCCATAGAGGTACTAAATAAAGTGCCATTTAACATGCGTGACCGTTGTAGACAGCTTTACTACACCGCAAATTAACATCAGGGCTCTTACAGTGGGAGTTATCCTCAAAAACTTACTTTCAGTATTGTGCATCATTGAATCTACTAAATACATGGTATGCAATTAGTAAAAAGGAATTTCATATAAAAAGGAACTAGGATTCATCAACTACTGTAATGTACTAACAGGAAAACAAATGATGACTTTTAGAAGAACAAACATCTCCTCTGAGTGCAACCTCTGGGAGGTCTAGGATTCAAAACTACATTGGATTCCATAAATAACCTAAAAGTGTTTAAAAAAGCATGTTGTATAAATAATGAAAACAAAATACATGTGATAAAATCTGCCCAACTATGATGGAATTCCTCATTGTATATGCGCTCCAGTGATGCTCAGCTCCATATGAGGTTGGATGCACAGCTGTTATATGAATAAAGTAAATCAGAGATCCTTTAATAAACTTTTTTGCATTTAAATGGAAAGGGTGTCTAGTAGGGTGTCCAGCCATTACTCTAGTCTGCAGTGTCACATGATTGTCAGAAATCATTCTGATATGCTGCTCAAGAAACATTTCTTATTATTATCAATGTTGAGAACAGTTCTGCTGCTTAATATTTTTTGTGGAAATTGAGAAATTTTTCCAGGATTCTTTGATGAATAGGAGTTCCAAAGAACAGCATTTTGTTACATCATAAATGACTTTACTGTCACTTTTGATGAACTGAATGCATCCTTGCTGAATAAAAATTTTTAATTTCTTTAAAAAAAAAAAAAAACGTACTGACCCCAAACTTTTGAACAGTAGTGCACTGTATCTCCAGAACAAATTAATCTCACTTTTCTAACACTATCCTATTAATAAAATACAAAATTTCTATGCAAATTAAAATCAAAGGAAAATAATGTTAATGTAAACATCTTAAACAGCAAACTGTACAAGATGCACACATACTAAGATCACATATTTTAATGATGCACAAATATTACAGTTGTGGCTGATACCAATAAATGCAACAACTGAATTTAGGCATCACAACTGTATGAAAAATGAATATTTATTTTGCTATTTGCTATAATAGATATTACATTTAACAGTGGTATTTAGTTTGATATTACATTTAACAGTGTTATTATTCAAGTATGAGCATGCGTAATAAAAATATTCAATACTGGATATACATCCAATATTGACCAATATGAAAAAGAAAAAAAATCTAATATTGGGTGTTCAAGTTCCTAACCTCAAATATGAGCAATAATAATAGTGAGCGGCATTAACAAGTCTCTTAAGGGACATTCTCGAGGTCTGCCTCTCTGTTGCAGCTGTGCCTCGGGGGGCTGAGGTGACAGCAGGGGCTTTGCTGTCTTGTATGTGTGGCTCATTACTGAAACGATGTTGTGATCAAACGAAGCGGGGCACACTGATTACAGGGAAGAGCAGTTTCAACACCCTGGGTGAATGACTGCCCCCCACCAACAACATCCAGCGCCCTTAAGGGAAACAACCCACTGCCCTCTCTCTTCTGCCACTCTCGTGTCAACACAGACAGCAGAGAGCAAGAGGCTGTGTGGAAGAGGTGGTTTTGTTATATAACTAGTCACTTAAAGGATACAGATACATCAGCTTTGTTTTGAGGATTCTTCTATCGAGAGTTTCTGTCATGAATCATGAGGTCTTTAAAGTTTTTCCAGGACATCTCCCCCACTGCGCTGCAGATGTATTTATCATCCTTGAGTGTAAGGTACTCATTCTAATGAAAACAGCTGTGAGGAGCACAAAGAACACCTGGTTCTTTTGTCATAATAATAGAGTATTTAACCTTGCTTATTGTAATTGGTAGCTTCCCCTTGTGTTAGTATGTGACAATGAAAGAACACTCTATCAGACCAATATGGCATCATTTTAAAGGAATGGCTCAACCCAAAATGAAGAATCTGTCATTATCTACTTGTTTCAAACCCTTGTGACTTACTTTCTTCCACTGAGCAAAACAAGTGAACTTTTGAAGAATATTCTGGTCACTTTTTCCAGACTAGGGTTCAAAAGTACCATGAAAGTCTCATACAAGTGACCATATGACTCTTAGACTACATTTTCTGAAGACTTCTGAAGGCATTTGATTGCAGTGGAACGGATTCATTCACTGGATCAGTTTGATCTTGTGAATGAATGATTTCGGACTAGATTTTGAACCGGATGGCATGATTCTTTGATAAGATCCAACTCAAAAGAATGATTCGTTCACAAACTGGACATCAGCAAATGCCTGTCATGCTTTTCTGTGAATAAAGTCTTAAAGGGGTGGTTGATTGCAATTTCACTTTTTTAATGTTAGTTAGTGTGTAACGTTGCTGTTTGAGCATAAACAATATCTGCCAAGTTAATAAGCTGAAAGTTCAATGCAAACGGAGATATCGTCTTTTAAAATTCTGGCAGTTTAATGCCAACAAAAACGGCTGGTAGGGACTACAACAAGTTATTTCCCGGGTTTGTGACATCACAAACCCAGATAAACCCCGCCCCCGGGAAAAGGCAGCAAAGGGGGCGAGGCCATGCTGCGCTGCTTTAGAGAAGAGGAAGAGAAAACTAGAGGTGCACGTAAACATCTATTTATATATGAATCACGATTCTGTCTTCTAACAATTCTAATGGATTCACAAGTTTCAAAATCAATGTTCTAAAGCAGCGGTTCTTAATACTGTTCCTCACGTCCCCTGCTCTGCACACGCTCTCTCTCTCTCTCTCTCTCATTCAGCTCAGCTCCAGCAATGAACTGTTACAATTATACACTTATATTCACATAGCTATGAGAAGTGTTAAACATGGACGCACATGCAGTTGCCATACTGTAATAAAGCTTTAATCAGGATAAAACCGTATATTAAAAGCTAACATAAGCAGTAGCATTTACAAATAACAGCGTATCTAAAAGTATGAGACAACAACAAACAAAAAACATAGGCCTACCATTAAAAGCCGTGCTTGCACAGGTTCTGCACGATCCTCTTCGATAATATCCTCTGCTTCTCAATCTGGCTCAAACTGATAAGTGATATTAACAACGCCGTTGTTTACAATACAACCGGAGCACATGCTGCTGAGGAGAGCGGCGGGATGTTTAGACGCGTACTAGAGGCAGTTTAGCCAATCACAACACACTGGGCTAGCTAACCAATCAGAGCCCATCACCTATTTCTGAGGGAGGGGCTTCATAAAAGCAGGAAATGATCAGCGCGTTTCTCAGAGAAGGGACAGAGCGGTGTGAAATAAAGGTAAATTATGTGAAAAATAATGTGTTTTTTTTTTTTTAACGAAGCATTAACACATGTTAGACTGCACCCCATAAACACAATCAAGCCTAGAAAAAAAAACAGTGAACCACCCCTTTAAATTCTCACAAAATGCTATGAGATGCACGTTCCTCACAAAATGCTAGCCTATGAGATGCCTTGTGAAGACTTGGAATACGAAACAATGGTTCTCAAACAGGAATTTCGGCAAACTTCCGAAATAATTAATACTACGTAAAACAGATAAAACAAGCATTAAAATCAGCCTAAACAACCAAGATTCCAAAATTTCACAATCTTGGAAAACCTGAACATGTGAGATAGCCATCATAAAGTGTGATTTGTAGACCTGGAAAAGTCATGTAAATTAATAAAATGGTAAATCTCCATAAGTACTTTTAGACAGTAAATCATGAATGACTGGAAATGTCATGGGGGTTTTGCACAATGTTTTGAACATTGTTGTTGTGAAAAATGGGGAGGAATTTCTAGATTTAGGAAAGTCATGTCAATTAATAAAATGCTAAAACTCTGACATTTGGCATGGACATTTTTATAATGAATTTGACATTTTTTCTAGTTAAGCCAAGCTTTGAAAATAATTTTTTTGGGGAAAAAAAGCTTAATTATAGGGTCTTTGAACATTCTTGTGGAAAATGGGGGGCCTTGAGAATCAAAAAGTTTGAGTGGTCCTTTAAACCACTTTTATGTTATATTAATGTCACTTTATTAACTTGTCTGAGCTTTAGTTCTAAAATATTGTT
Organism: Sinocyclocheilus grahami; assembly: GCF_001515645.1. Taxonomy (NCBI): domain Eukaryota; kingdom Metazoa; phylum Chordata; class Actinopteri; order Cypriniformes; family Cyprinidae; genus Sinocyclocheilus; species Sinocyclocheilus grahami. The sequence continues at coordinate 456,299 of NW_015505879.1, read as the reverse complement.
GTATTTTTAAAAATCAGTCAAAATCTTAATCTTTTGTGTTCCATGGAAGAATGAAACTCATCATGGTTATGAACAACATGGTGAGGAAATAATGACAGAACATACATTTTTCCCTTTCACAGTCCCTTTAACTATCTCAGAGCTGCTGGTCAAGCCCTTTGAATAACCCTTGTTTGAGACCAAACTTAAACCCTAACCATATAGTAAGTACATGTACTTAATTAATATTACTCAGTACTTAAATGTATAATTACACTGCAACAAGGACACCTTAAAATAAAGTGTAACCTAACTTAACAATTATCATAAATAAATATAATTAAACAATGTTTTCTAAGGTGGCCATGAAAACCAGTAGTGCTTCACAAAGTATAATCATTCATCTACACTAATGTTCAAAATTTGTGGTCAGTAAGATAAGCATCTTATGCTCACCAAAATGGCATTTATTTGCTGAAAAATACAGTAAAATGGTTAATATAATATAAAAATATTAATATATTTTAAAAAGTCATTTATTCATGTGATTGCAAAAACATTACTTATCAATTTGGAAAACATTTTTGTGTAAAAACCGTAATTTTTTTTTCAGAAAGGTTCAAACAAAAGCATTTTTCCAACACTATAAATGTCATTACTGTCACTTTAGATCAGCTTAATGTTCCCTTTCTGAATAAAAATTTCTAAAAAAAAATTACTGACCTCAAACTTTTGAACAGTATAGTGTATCTTCTGCTTGATTATCAATTTTTTATTTTTACAAGAGATAATGGCTGCCAGTTTAGAATCTGCAACTAATTTTCCTAAAATGCATATTTTATGTTGGCACCGATAGCCTTGTTGGCAGCGTGCTGACATACAGCGTGATTGAGCTATGGGCGTCCCGAGATCGAATTCCAACTTGAAGACCTTTCCCGATCCCGCCCCCCTCTAGCTCACCCACCTCGCATCCTGTCAGGTCTGATCTGTCCTACTATAATAAAGGCAAAAATGCCAAATAAATTCATCTTTAAAAAAATGCACATTTTACACACAATACAATACACGCTTTTTTAGTTTAAAAACAAAACAACATGGTTTGAGGAGTTAAGAATTTATTCCGAGACCTATTTTGAGACTCTTCTGATAGTTCATGTAATCGAATACAGTTCTGACCTTTTTCAGAAGGCGCGTGGAGTCCTCACTAATCTGCATGAAGCGCATGATTACATTGTTCAGATAAATGTCGCTCAGTGTCGCATGATCTTTGCTCTCCCGTCGAACCTGGTTCAGCAACAGGTACCAGCAGTTGACCGGAGACAGGAGATTCTGGTCTTTCCTGCATGTGAGAGAAACAGAGAAAGAGACACTGATCAAACATAATGAAAGGCTCCCCGTCTGCGAGCTGTCAGGACCATCTGTGCACTGAACTCATGAACTGGATGAAACCACAGACAGATCCATCTTCCCAGCACCCATCAGGATGCTTTAAGAGCCATTCACGTGGATCACACACATTAACATCCCTCTCATCTCTTCCCTTGATGATACATGGCCTATTTAAGCATGCATGATCTGTGGATACTTTGTAGCATTCGTGCACAGCAACAGAACCAAGACTCAGCCCTAAACTCAAGGTGAAACATCAATGTTTCTGGGACATATGGGACATTCGGTAAGTTTCTGGGTCAGAACTCTCTCCAGAATTAGATCATAATGTACCTGCAATATGACAAACACTGTATCTAGTATTTATTTATTTACATTATTTTCTATTAGGACAAAAATTTAAAAAACAATTCAGATGTGGCAGTTTATTTTTTGATAATAACAGACTAACAGTACTTTAGCTACTTAAAAAATAAATACAATTGCCTAAAATTTTTGGGGCTGGTATTTTATTCAGTAAGGATGCCTTAAACTGATCAAAAGTGACCATAAAAGACATTAGGTTTATAATGCAAAATACTTCAATTTCAAATAAATGCTGTTATTTTTAACTTTCTATTCATACAATAATCTTGAAACAAAGAAATAATAAATATTAAACAGCAACTTTCTTGAGCAACAAAGCATTATATTAGAAAGATTTCTGAAGGATCATGTGACACTGTAGAGTGGAGTAATGATGCTGAAATTCAGCTCTGCCATCACAGGAATAAATTACTAGTAAATTACTATTTTAAAATATAATAAAATACAAACCAGTTATTTTAAATTATAATATTATTTCTAAATAAATCTTACAGCTTTACAGTATTTTTGATCAAATTAATGTAGCCTTGGTGATCATAAGAGACTTCTTTCATTAACCCCAAACTTTCAAACAGTAGTGTACAGTATAAGACCACAAAATATTGACTTGAGTTGAAATTTCTAAAAACTCATCTTCTGATAAGAAAGTTATCAACATAACAACAAGATGAATACTGGAGCAAAATCACAATATTAAATGTATCTATTACTTTTAATCTGCAATCAAATTGTATCTCATCTAGTTCTTTGTGTCTCCTTCCAGATTCTTGTTCTTCCAAAAAAAAGTAATGACGCAAAATACCTGTGTGACATGGAGGAGAAAATCTTACAGTCTTACAATCTAGATTCTAGAACAAACTATTAAATATGAGCAATAGCAACAGAAATGGCTGCTGTATCAAGTCTCACAAAAAAACAGAGAAAAATGTTGCATTTGAGGAGGAAGTGATATTGGCAGCTGATAGAGATTTTGATGCAAGTAAGGAAGTATTTTTTCAGCTGTTTCCCTCCTTAACCCTCCCTGCAAAACAGGCAATGCATTTCATCACTTCAGGTGAAGGTCTGCGGCCTGATGACATCCAATGGAAGTAGAGAAAAAGCATGCATCCGCACCAGCTGAGCTGATACATCTAGTTTTTAACCTTAACATTGTTCTACAAAAACAGGAAACAAACAAAATCCTTAAGTCTCTAATAGGGCTGCACGATTAATCGAATGCGATTGTTATGCGCATTTTGTTAGTAAAGCCGGTTCTGTAATCAGCAGGAAATCATCATCACGTGCTTTCAGATTGAGCAGAATTTACTACACATAGCCGTAGTTCACTGACAAGTTACGCAAAAAAATAAATCGCAGACGATTTTATTGCATGATTCTGAAATCGAAGAAATCGTTCGCGATTATGACAGCTGGTTGCATAGCTTCTCAGTTAACTACGGCTCTGTGAAGTAAATGCTGCTCCATCTGAAAGCATGTGAAAATACCACATTTAATAACATTTTTACTCCAAACTCACTTCATAACGTCAGTCGAGTGTTTGAAATAAATCCTTCTGTGAGATGATGTGGCTTCTTACACAGAATAAAGCACACAACATATTTCATAGTATTTAAGCAGTGATAAAGGCATTGCATTATAAATATACTTTATTTTAATGAAAATTATAATAAGAAGAACTCAGATAAACCGTATATTGCCGTAGGCGTGTGTTTATTAGTCACGCTGAATCAATGAAAGCAGTTGAATCTTCTGTTTATTTAGCTGCAGCGATAGGCATTTTCTGGGTTTCTTCTGCGAGGCGTATTTGGAGTTTCGGTGCGAGAGCGCCCTCTGGCCTTTGGATGGAGATTTACTGCTGATCACAGAACCGTGCTTCACTGAAAGACATGCATGACAATCGCAGCTTCTGTCGAATCGCAATCTCGATTCCATTTCAATTTATCGTACAGCCCTAGTCTCTAAGATGATAGACATTCCTTGGAGAAACCGGCTTGTTTAGAAGCCAGGGTTGAAGGATCAGTCATCTATGTGAGACTGGATCAAATGGATAATCTAATTGAGCTAAAAGCCTAAAGATGCACGGTCGCAATATGAACACGCCGGGGATTTATGGGAGCCTGTACACTTTCTGTCAGTCTGCAATTACTGTATATCTTTTCACAAGACTGTCTCAGCCTCTTGAGCACGCACTCAGCTCTCCTCCTCGCATCGAGTGTGTACTGCATGTTAAGAATGTGGCGGAGTCAAGCTGGGTTGTCAAGAAGCTGAAGGTGTACACGTGATTCGGATTCATGAAGTAGCAAAAAATAGCTTTTGCTTCTCAAGCGTAGAAATGCATGAATAAAGAGAGTAATATTAAAGTTACAAGGCCAAGACACTTTTACCTTACAAATGGAAATAATAGTGTGAAAGATCACATTTTACAATACTACAATATTATGAATATGAATATGAAGACAGAGAGAAAGAGAGCTTGCATTTATTTATTAAATAAAGACATTTTAAATTATATATTTATGGGAATATGACATTCTATAGCTAGAGCTTACATGATACGCAAATAAATGCATAAATATATATTTTTAAAAAGTTTAAAGTTAAATATATAAAAAGAAAGTTTAGTGTGACAGAACAGGTAATAGCAAGGTTATTATTGTTTACTAATACTAAAACTATACAAAAAAATGCTTACTTGAAATAAACGTTAGCTGAAATAAAATAAAATACATTTTTAACTTTATTTCAGCTAGTTGCAAAGGTTCTCATTTTCGTTTAGTTTAACTACAAATACTAAAATAATAATAATTATATATACATATATAATGTTAATTAAATAAATTAAAAATATATATAAAAATGAAATCAATAATGTATATAGTTAATACTAAATAAGAATTTCTAAAATATATACTAACATGCATGAAAAAAGCACTAAAATAAACTAAATCAATTAAAACTACTAAATAATTTTTTTTTATAAAAACTATATAGACTTTTTAAACAAATCCATAGATTAGAAAAGACAAACACAAACAAAATTACTTAAAACCACAAAAATTAAATTGAAAAATAAAATATAAAAAGACATTTTATCCAAAATATATTAACAAAAACTATGATAATATCTTTGATGGGTAATAGTCGAGGAAGTGCTAAGGGAAATGCATGGTATCTCTGAGGTCAGAGCAGGAAGTCCACTGAAGCCCAGATTTGTCACAGGCTGCAACTATTTACAATACAGCTCTATCACAGAGATTCACTTGAATCATAGTCTATAAGCTCACTGCCATGGTGGATAAAACAGGAGGGATGATGACCGGAGAGGAAGTTGTCACACTGGGTAATTGTAAGGCATTATGAGTTAATTTGGAGACCATGTGACTAATCAGAACTGATACAAAAGCAGCCAGTGCTGCTGAGTAGAGATCAGAGAGTCAGCTGCACCATTAAAGGCTGCAGTAAATCAGTACTGCTCAGACAAGATTAAATAACAATTGGCCTCCAAGCGACCACCTCTCTCTCTCCAAAGTACCAACAGTGGTCACCTCTCCACTATGTACTGATGCACAGCTCACATCATTGTGCTCTCAAATCACTGCACAGAGCAGAATTTGATCTTAAAACTTCAAAACGATTTGAGAGGAGAAAACAACCAGTGAAGAAAGCTGATGGAAATCAAGGAGCAATGACTAGATCATTTCAAGGGAATGGAAGACTTTGATTTAAAAATGTAAAATTACTCCAGAGAGTAAAGACAGAACAGGAAAGAATGAAGGTGCATCAAAACCAACTTTAAAGCAATAGTTCACCCAAAAGTGAAAACTTTTGTTTTGTTTTGTTTTGAACTCTCATTTCTTTCCAAACCCTCATGAAGACTCACTTTCTTCTGTGGAACACACAGAATAAAAAAATATATTTTGAAGAATCTTCACGCCGACCAGTGTTGCAAATTAAATTATTAATTAAAACTAAAACTACAAAAAATTTATTTAAAAAAAATCTATATATACACATACATATTTATTTACTATTTATTTAAATTTCAATTAATGTACATTTTAGTTTAAGAACTAAAATTCCTGAAACTAAAATTGAAATAAAAATCAAATCAACTTTAATCCATTATTAATTATATAAATGTAAAATAATGTAATTTTTAAAAAGTAATAAAAAAAACTAATAAAAAAGACAAAAGCACAAAATTACAAAAAAATTGTTAAATGACAACTGAAAATATAAAAATAAAATCTAATTACATATTAATACTATAATAGTATATACCAAAATAACACTGACCACATCTGTTCAGTAAATAAATAAATAAATACGTCAAGTATCATAAAATAAGTATAGATGACTTGTCTGCTATTTTGAATCACTGAACTAGTCATTCAGTTAAATCTGAACAAATCAACCAGTTCACTGAAAAAACTGACTTAAAAGAATGATAATCCAATTCTTGAGTCCTTTAAAATATCGCATTATTAATGTCACAGAAGAAAAAAAAGTTGTAACAAAAATGTGAGTGAGTAAATAAGAACAGAATTTTCTTTTCTTTTCTTTTTTCAACTAATTACATTTATAGGGTAAAAACAGAATGACAAAATAAGTCTTAAAAACTTAATAGTAGCAAGACCGCTGCTACTAACCGTCATAGGAAAGCTATTACAAAACCCCTAAAATTTCAAAGACAGCATCTTTTATTCATGTTCCACTTCCCAGGTGTAAGCAGGTCTATATACAGCAACTACACAGGTGGCAATTACCCAAATTAATTACACTTGGTTTTCTAAACAAAATTAATATGCCTCTAATCTGCTGATATCAAAATAACCCAACAGATCATCAGCAGTGGTATAAACATGAGCGATGCAGCGATGCAGTAACTACATCAACACTGTAGCCAGAGGAGCTTCATTCGGTGCTGGTGTAAACATCTCGCAGATCGCAAACATTATATTGACAGCTCATCGATTCTGAAGTGCCAGAGCAAACTAGAGCGCTTCACTGGAGGGTTTGGCATCCTACAACAAGGTCAACAAATGAATGCGCATGAAGGTACAATCACAGGCAACTGAAACCAACCTTACTGGGGTAGAGCATAAATCTTAATGCCTAAGTGCATTTCATTTCATTTTAGGCATGCAACCAAAAGGACAAAGGTTCAAACCTAGCCTAAAAAAGCACTTGAATTCAGTTTCCTACAGGAGATTTATAATATAATATATAAAAAGGCACTTAAACTCATTTTCTAGGGGATGTGTCCTTGTGGAAGGTCTATTTGGCTAAAATGCATCTGCTAAATGATAGATAATCATAAGGAAATCTGGTGTTCAAGGAGTGGCAGCTGGATGACGCATATAATGAAATAATTCCCATCCTGAGTCCAGCAGCCTCCCTGGGCAAACAGTATGTGATGCCTGTTAGCTCAACAAACACGTGCACTAAACTAAGCACCAGTCGATGAGTGTGTCATCGACCGTGTCATCTGGGAGAAGTTTAACCACACGGCTCACAAAACACTGCCTTGTAGGGATACACATAATTGGATAGAACCTACTGGATAACTAGTCAATATTAAACAATATTGATAACTATAGGGCTGATATAAAGCAAATATATGGGCTACTAAAGTTGTAGCATTATGACAATTGACAAGAAAAGTCTAATAATACAGCACAATGTACTATGCTATTATGAAGGAATTTTTGAGTATTTTGAATACTACACGTTGCATTGTGTTAGGTTTAAGGCTTGAAGGAAATGTCTGTATAATTAATGGTATAATTAAAGGGTTAGTTCTCCCCATAATGAAAATTCTGTCATTAATTACTCACCCTCATGTCGTTCCAAACCCGTAAGACCTCAACGGAACCCAAATTAAGATGTTTTTGATGCATTCTGATAGCTCTCTGACCCTCCCACAGACAGCAAGGATCCTTACACGATCAAGGTCCAGAAGCGTAGCAAGGAGATCGGTAAAATAATCCATGTGACATCAGGGGTTCAACCATAATTTTACGAAGCTATGAGAATACTTTTTGTGCGCAAAAGGAAAAAAAACGACTTTATTCAACAATTAGTCTCCTCCGTGTCACTGTAGCAGCATTTTGGAGAATATCCACTGAACGCAAACCGCGTATGTTGTTCTGTGTCAGCCGCACCACACGGATACGTTGTTTTACGTTCAAATCAAAGCACAAACAATGTAGAAAACGTATCCGCGTGGCACAGCTGACACAGAACAGCATACGTTGTTTACGTCCAGCTGATACTCTCCAAAATGGCGCTACGGTGACACGGAGCAGACAAATTGTTGAATAAAGTGTTTTTTTTTTCTTTCTTTTGCGCACAGGGCACTCAGTATTCTGGGAAGTTTGTGAGCAGTGGGAATCTTTTTTTTTTTTCTTTTCAAATAAAGCACTCATTTTACATACAGCACGCAATGAAAATTACATGAATATGGCAGTAAGCAAATGCATAAAGCGCAGCATAATTTGAAATCACTAGTTTAAAGTAGAGCCCGGCCGATATATCGTTTAGCCGATATTATCGGCCGATATGAGCCTGTTGTCGATATATTGGTATCGGTGAATACGCCGCCGATATGAGATTTTTTTTTTACAGAGCATATAACGCAGATAAAATGCTTGAAATGCTGTAATTACTTAGTTTGTATAGCAGAGCGCGCTCCATTTTTTGCTACTGGCAACCTGGATGAAATGCTTTAAAGCTTAAGTCTATGGAAAACCATTGAAACTTTCAACGGCCATATCTCCGTAACGACGCGGCAGATCCGCACCAAATTCGGGGGATCCCTTCAGCTCGAGGAACCCTCTCGAACGTGAATCGAGTGTACATCTCGAGGCCCTATTTTGAATGAGACCACCCCCGCGTAGATAGCCCCCGGGGTTCGGGAGTTACGGGCGGTTAAATTTGCAGTCCCGGGGGGCTACCGACGCGCGGAGGGTGGCGTTCGAGAGGGCTCCTCGAGCTGAAGGGATCCCCCGAATTTGGTGGAGATCCGCCGGCGCGTTCGCGAGATAGTGACACCAGCCAACACTTTCACTTCAGTAAGGAGGTCTCTTGTTCAGGCAGCAGCATTCAAGCGTCGTCTTATTCGACCGTAAGTGCCCTGCGAAGTGGACTTCACATGATATTCCGCCATGATTCCAGTTCCAAGGGAATGTACACGTTGCATTCAAAGGGCATTAAAGTGCGCAAGACGTGAATTTATATTTATATAAATTATATCACACTTCTCTAGTAAGTTCCGTCTGTGTGTGAAGACAGTAGCGCAAATCCTTGAATGAATGTTCCAAAGTGAAATAAACTTCAACGGAATAAAGTTGGATGGAATTTAATTGAATTAAAGTTGAATAAACTTCAACTTTACTGTTCAGTG
>NW_015505879.1:439326-446854 GCF_001515645.1 Sinocyclocheilus grahami | reverse complement strand
TCGGGGGATCCCTTCAGCTCGAGGAACCCTCTCGAACGTGAATCGAGTGTACATCTCGAGGCCCTATTTTGAATGAGACCACCCCCGCGTAGATAGCCCCCGGGGTTCGGGAGTTACGGGCGGTTAAATTCGCAGTCCCGGGGGGCTACCGACGCGCGGAGGGTGGCGTTCGAGAGGGCTCCTCGAGCTGAAGGGATCCCCCGAATTTGGTGGAGATCCGCCGGCGCGTTCGCGAGATAGTGACACCAGCCAACACTTTCACTTCAGTAAGGAGGTCTCTTGTTCAGGCAGCAGCATTCAAGCGTCGTCTTATTCGACCGTAAGTGCCCTGCGAAGTGGACTTCACATGATATTCCGCCATGATTCCAGTTCCAAGGGAATGTACACGTTGCATTCAAAGGGCATTAAAGTGCGCAAGACGTGAATTTATATTTATATAAATTATATCACACTTCTCTAGTAAGTTCCGTCTGTGTGTGAAGACAGTAGCGCAAATCCTTGAATGAATGTTCCAAAGTGAAATAAACTTCAACGGAATAAAGTTGGATGGAATTTAATTGAATTAAAGTTGAATAAACTTCAACTTTACTGTTCAGTGAACTGATGTCAGACTCATTTTGAATAAAGTTTATTGTTAAATTGTTAAATGCCCTGCCTTCATTATTACATATCTTTGTCACGTCATTATAAGTGTTTGATCACCACATTTGAGTGATCATTGCAAAAAATGTGTTTATGTATATATATTCTGTTTATGTATATACTGTATTCTATATATAGAAAGTACCAGTCAAATGTTTGGACACACGAATGGGAAAGTGTCCAAACTTTTGACTGGTACTGTACTATAATATACACAAAGAATATATCGATATCGGCTTTTTTTTTTACTCCCAAATATTGGTATCGGTCCCAAAAAACCCATATCGGTCGGGCTCTAGTTTAAAGTTTGTCGATCGCGCGTCTCCAGTGAAGCAGAACTCTCCTCCTGTCCGCATTCAATTCACACGGACCGAAAGTCATGCAGAGAACACGCGATCATGCAGGATATAAATGCACACTTCACAAGATCTCAACTAGATTTGGCTAAGTCTGCAAGGTTTGTGAAATTAGAAGTTCATTCAAAGATTTGTTTAAATTATATTAATGCGTATTTATTGAATGCTGACGGCAAATGAGAAAGTATTATAATGTTTGACTTTCTATTACTAATAATATTAAAGCAATCGTTATAATACTTTTTTGTCTGATTATTAGATAGATTTCTATCCATATTAGACAGAACTGAACGACGACAGTGAACAAGAAGGAGAATGTGAGTGCTGTCTCAGCGCCGTCAAAATAAAAGTCCCGCCTCAAACACATCGGCCAAACAGAAAAACTTATCGGCCTTGTCGATATATCGGTCGACCACTAATCAAAAATATCTTAATTTGTGTTCCGAAGATGAACAGAGGTCTTACGGGTTTGGAACAACATGAGGATGAGTAATTAATGACAGATTTTTCATTTTTTGGTGAACTATCCCTTTAATAGAAAATTTTTTGTAACAATATAAAAGTCCTCACTATCATGGTTACGTGATATGATGCAATATTCTCTAAAATGTCAGATTCATCATCCTAGCACTTTATTTGTAGCAATATTAGATAATGTGGTCAATTCCAATTCCATTCCAAAAAGGGGGGTCGTCTTATATTCAGGGTCGTCTTATATTTGGGCCAATACGGTAATTCAGAAGGGGGGAACAAAGCACAAGAGAATTAATTGAGTGACTAACCAACGCAACCCAAGAAACAAGAATTAGACTAATAAACAAAACAAAACTGACAAAACTTATTGAGGAGGGAAAATAAAGCTCTCCGAGCTAACGGGGCAATAAGTTCACACAGTATATTCAAAAGATGTATTTGTCACATCAACTCTTATGTCTGCAAACCATAGCTGTTTTGTGGAACACTTCTCATGACAAACATCTGACTGATCAGACAATTTACCTGTGATTACACAGTGCTTGATTTGATGCAGACTTGACAGAGTGTCAGTACTGCACCTTATCGTGTCTGAATGATCATGGAAGGTAAAATAATGATCACAACTATTACATAATTTTAATTAAGCATCCCAAGCCCATGCCAGTAAAAAAAAAATGGTAACACTTTCTATGAACCCCGTATTTATAATACATTATAAAGGGTATTCTTACGGCATTATAATGAATGCATAATGCATTATAAAAAAACCTTATAATATGTTGTATCATCTCATGAATATTCATAAGAAGAGTTTTAATATATTATAATATTTACTTATTTGTGGTTATAGCTTTTAAGAGGATGATGATTTATAACACAATGAACACGTTGCATCCACTTTTACAATGGATTATATTTCTCATAGTTATAATGTATTGTAAGTCTCATATCTTGCCATTTTTCTTATGCTACTTTACTTAAAGCGGTCAAAGACCACTTATAAGTAGTAATAATAATAATAAAAAAAATTCTCTCAAACAGCCATAAGATCAGCTATCAGATCAGATGAATGTGTAATATGACACATTTGCTTTGAACTATTTTTTATTGTAATATCAGTTTGATTATTTTGATGGTAACCTTTAAACAACTGTTGATAAGTGACGCTGCAACTACATATCAACTAGCGGTCATTAGAGTATTAGTATGTCTGCTACTGTAAATATTTGCTAACACTTTATTTTGATGGTCCCCTTAATCAATCGACTGTAAGCAACTTTGCAACTATATGCCAACTAACTCTCATTAGAGTATTAGTATGTCTGCTACTGTAAATATTTGCTAACACTTTATTTTGATGGTCCCCTTAATCAATCGACTGTAAGCAACTTTGCAACTATATGCCAACTAACTCTCATTAGAGTATTAGTATGTCTGCTACTGTAAATATTTGCTAACACTTTATTTTGATGGTCAACCAACAGATAAACTGACTATAAGTGTCTTTGCAAGTACGACAACTTATTCTACCATACTAGATGCTACCATTCTTGAGCATACTAATACTCTAATGAGAGTTAGTTGGCATATAGTTGCAAAGTTGCTTACAGTCGATTGATTAAGGGGACCATCAAAATAAAATGGAACCATATAAAACATTGCATTTTTTTCAGTTGGAGTAAAAAGCTCACATCAATTAATTAACATTAGCTCCACAGGAAACACTCAAATAACACTCAACATCTAACCACTCACAAGCTGTAGTAAGATACTGTGCAGATCTTAAATAAGCAATGTCAAGATATGATACAGTCCATTATTCTGTAAGTGAAGTAGATTTAATATGGTGTTCATTGTGTGTTATAAATAATCATACTCTTAAACTTATAACCACAAATACGTAAGTATTATGATGTATTATAACTGTTGTTATGATTATTTATGAGTTGATATAACATATAATAAGTTTTTTTATAATGCTTTATGCATTCACTATAATGCCTTAAGAATATCCTTATAATATATTATAAATACGGGCTTCATAGAAAGTGATACCAAAAAAACAGACCAAAGTAGCGCAATTACCATGTCCCAAATATAAAAATTTAATTTCTATCCCTAAAATACATATTTTACAGTCACTGTTATGCACATTTATCATAAACACAGCTCAGATGCTTCCTACTAGTGTGGCCCAAAACATTTAGTACAGTTGTATTACAGGTAGAATGCAAAATGTTTCAGTACAAGCATTTCAACCAAATGTAATTTATGCAATATTTCAAACCTTTAACCCACTGGGGAAAATCAACCCATGGCAACAGTTTAAAAGCAGCCCAATTTCGTGGAAAACAACAACAACCCTGCATCCAACACGAGCTGCAGAAGTCAGATTTGACTGATCACATTGTCAAAAGTAAGGAGAGATAACTGTCAAGATGTTGGAGGATTTGCTCCTCAACAGATCCCGAGCTCATTGACAAATATCTTTTATTGTAAGACTTTACACAGTACGCACGCGATTGCGAAATCGAAAGTGAAAGTAAACTGCGACTGCGAGCGCTCATTCAAAAGGGATTTAAATACCCCACATATTGATAGCAGCACCCTGATGCGCGAAAATTATATACAATATTAGAATGTTTGCGGGAGCGGGCACAAAAATCACGGGAGCGGATCGGAGCATGCGGTAATGGTCAGAAATTCAGCGAGAGCAGGATCAACAAGCCCAGCGCTATCACGCAGTGGCACAGTCAGTCAGTGAGCGCCGTAACAGATGACATCGAATCTTGCGGGATTCCATAAATAAACTACACAGAACCCCATTATTCGGAAAAATATACATAATGAAAAGATGATACAAAATTTAATACCTTGGAAAATTGCATTTAAGACTTAATACTTTTTAAGGGCCTTAATTTGCTCTAAATTGATTTATCAACTTTTTACTTTTTAAGACACCGCGGACACCCTGAAACTTTCATAAGAGCACTAGACAAAGTTATTGTAGTTATGTACTGTTGCAATAAACAACTGATAAAATTATCCACCCTTAAATATAGTAAAGTAGGCCTATAAACAAATTTTGATGCAATAAATGGGGTATGATTTAAAAATAACCATTCCTCCAAAACAGAGAAAACATCTTTCGCAAATATCTACATGTCTGTCTCCTTTAAAGTGTTTATAGTGTATATAATGAGTTGTATTTGTAGGGGTTATTATAACAATTCTTTAACACCAACCCCCATCATCCCACCCCTACCCCGGACCTCACTCATTTTCAAAGCCTGGGTACGGCCATGGTCTGGAGCTCTTTACTGTAGCCCTGTGGTTACAGAAGAGTCCACGTTAAGCTAAGAGACCTGGTAAAATGACTCAAAATGCTTTTGAAATGAGCCGATCTGTCGAACAACTCTGGGATGCGGATATCTAATTACAGACAAATCTGCAAGCTCATTCTGATGCTAATTCATCCAGCAAACAGCTGAGCTAAATTGGCTTTAGAACTGGCAGCCCAACTAACATCAGCATTTTATAGTTTTTTAATCTCCTAAAGACAAAAACGAATAATTTATGTCACATCACACTATAATCTGAACCCTTCTTTACTTCTGCATCTGTGAAATGGCAAGTTTAAGTCCTTGTGTTTCAGAATAAGTTAGTGAGTTGTGTCAAGTATCTTTATTCTGCTCTCAAACCGACAGGCCACATAAACCACAAGCGCCACGACCGAGATTCTCCATTGCCTCCGGTTGTGCTCACAGCTGCTGGACTCATTTAGGGCTCTTAAACCAGCATTTGGTCTATTTACAGAAGTGAAAAGCAAACACACTCAATATTTTGAGTTGTACCAGCGGTTTCTGTACCAACATTATATAGATGTAGACGGTCTTTTCCAGCCAGTGACTCTACTGGCATAATGAGACCATGATCATGATCATGGTTCATGCTTGTCACAGTGCATTACACTGGGAATAAATCAGCAGGAAAACATAAGTGACAAGGAATAGTAATGGTTAAGAAATAAGGACTCATTATAAGGTCATTGAGAGAGGTAGCCTATATATTTTACAAAAAAAAGCTAATATGAAATCTACACACAAATGTACACACAAATACAAAATAAATCTACAACATAAAAATAAAGGTATAAAAATGTATAAATGGATTCATTATTCATATTTTTGTTTATATTATATTATATACTGTTGTTACATTTATTTATTTTTTATCTCTGTAGTGTAAATATATACAAATATCTACATGTCTGTCTCCTTTAAAGTGTTTATAGTGTATATAATGAGTTGTATTTGTAGGGGTTATTATAACAATTCTTTAACACCAACCCCCATCATCCCACCCCTACCCCGGACCTCACTCATTTTCAAAGCCTGGGTACGGCCATGGTCTGGAGCTCTTGGTTACAGAAGAGTCCACGTTAAGCTAAGAGACCTGGTAAAATGACTCAAAATGCTTTTGAAATAATTTTCAAAGCCTGGGTACGGCCATGGTCTGGAGCTCTTTACTGTAGCCCTGTGGTTACAGAAGAGTCCACGTTAAGCTAAGAGACCTGGTAAAATGACTCAAAATGCTTTTGAAATGAGCCGATCTGTCGAACAACTCTGGGATGCGGATATCTAATTACAGACAAATCTGCAAGCTCATTCTGATGCTAATTCATCCAGCAAACAGCTGAGCTAAATTGGCTTTAGAACTGGCAGCCCAACTAACATCAGCATTTTATAGTTTTTTAATCTCCTAAAGACAAAAACGAATAATTTATGTCACATCACACTATAATCTGAACCCTTCTTTACTTCTGCATCTGTGAAATGGCAAGTTTAAGTCCTTGTGTTTCAGAATAAGTTAGTGAGTTGTGTCAAGTATCTTTATTCTGCTCTCAAACCGACAGGCCACATAAACCACAAGCGCCACGACCGAGATTCTCCATTGCCTCCGGTTGTGCTCACAGCTGCTGGACTCATTTAGGGCTCTTAAACCAGCATTTGGTCTATTTACAGAAGTGAAAAGCAAACACACTCAATATTTTGAGTTGTACCAGCGGTTTCTGTACCAACATTATATAGATGTAGACGGTCTTTTCCAGCCAGTGACTCTACTGGCATAATGAGACCATGATCATGATCATGGTTCATGCTTGTCACAGTGCATTACACTGGGAATAAATCAGCAGGAAAACATAAGTGACAAGGAATAGTAATGGTTAAGAAATAAGGACTCATTATAAGGTCATTGAGAGAGGTAGCCTATATATTTTACAAAAAAAAGCTAATATGAAATCTACACACAAATGTACACACAAATACAAAATAAATCTACAACATAAAAATAAAGGTATAAAAATGTATAAATGGATTCATTATTCATATTTTTGTTTATATTATATTATATACTGTTGTTACATTTATTTATTTTTTATCTCTGTAGTGTAAATATATATATATATATATATACAATTATTACTTAAAAGTCTTAACTTATACTATTAAAAATATATATTTTTTATTTGAAATAAAAAAATAATAATTCTACATGCATACATAAATATACATACACAAACACACACACACATACATATATATATACAGTATCTCACAGAAGTGAGTACACCCTCACATTTTTGTAAATATTTTATTATATCTTTTCATGTGACAACACTGAAGAAATTACACTTTGCTACAATGTAAATTCATATTTTTGTTTATATTATATTATATACTGTTGTTACATTTATTTATTTTTTATCTCTGTAGTGTAAATATATATATATATATATATATATATATATATACAATTATTACTTAAAAGTCTTAACTTATACTATTAAAAATATATATTTTTTATTTGAAATAAAAAAATAATAATTCTACATGCATACATAAATATACATACACAAACACACACACACATACATATATATATACAGTATCTCACAGAAGTGAGTACACCCTCACATTTTTGTAAATATTTTATTATATCTTTTCATGTGACAACACTGAAGAAATTACACTTTGCTACAATGTAAAGTA
>NW_015505879.1:369992-438876 GCF_001515645.1 Sinocyclocheilus grahami | reverse complement strand
GGTTGTGTTTGGGAAATAGACTTATGAGTGCTGCCAGCATTGCTGCAGAGGTTGAAAAGGTGGGGGGTCAGCCTGTCAGTGCTCAGGATATTTGCCGCACACTGCATCAAATTGGTCTGCATGGCCATCGTCCCAGAAGGAAGCCTCTTCTAAAGATGATGCACAAGAAAGCCCGCAAACAGTTTGCTGAAGACAAGCAGACTAAGGACATGGATTACTGGAACCATGTCCTGTGGTCTGATGAGACCAAGATAAACTTATTTGGTTCAGATGTTGTCAAGCGTGTGTGGCGGCAACCAGGTGAGGAGTACAAAGACAAGTGTGTCTTGCCTACAGTCAAGCATGGTGGTGGGAGTGTCATGGTCTGGGGCTGCATGAGTGCTGCTGGCACTGGGGAGCTACAGTTCATTGAGGGAACCATGAATGCCAACATGTACTGTGACATACTGAAGCAGAGCATGATCCCCTCCCTTCGGAGACTGGGCCGCAGGGCAGTATTCCAACATGATAACGACCCCAAACACACCTCCAAGACAACCACTGCTTTGCTAAAGAAGCTGAGGGTAAAGGTGATGGATTGGCCAAACATGGACATCCTCAAACGGAAGGTGGAGGAGGGCAAGGTCTCTAACATCCACCAGCTCCGTTATGTCGTCATGGAGGAGTGGAAGAGGACTCCAGTGGCAACCTGTGAAGCTCTGGTGAACTCCATGCCCAAGAGGGTTAAGGCAGTGCTGGAAAATAATGGTGGCCACACAAAATATTGACACTTTGGGCCCAATTTGGACATTTTCAGTGCTGCCAGCATTGCTGCAGAGGTTGAAAAGGTGGGGGGTCAGCCTGTCAGTGCTCAGGATATTTGCCGCACACTGCATCAAATTGGTCTGCATGGCCATCGTCCCAGAAGGAAGCCTCTTCTAAAGATGATGCACAAGAAAGCCCGCAAACAGTTTGCTGAAGACAAGCAGACTAAGGACATGGATTACTGGAACCATGTCCTGTGGTCTGATGAGACCAAGATAAACTTATTTGGTTCAGATGGCGCCAAGCGTGTGTGGCGGTAACCAGGTGAGGAGTACAAAGACAAGTGTGTCTTGCCTACAGTCAAGCATGGTGGTGGGAGTGTCATGGTCTGGGGCTGCATGAGTGCTGCTGGCACTGGGGAGCTACAGTTCATTGAGGGAACCATGAATGCCAACATGTACTGTGACATACTGAAGCAGAGCACGATCCCCTCCCTTCGGACCGCAGGGCAGTATTCCAACATGATAACGACCCCAAACACACCTCCAAGACGACCACTGCCTTGCTAAAGAAGCTAAAGTAAAGGTGATGGATTGGCCAAGCATGGGCATCCTCAAACGGAAGGTGGAGGAGCGCAAGGTCTCTAACATCCACCAGCTCCGTGATGTTGTCATGGAGGAGTGGAAGAGAACTCCAGTGGCAACCTGTGAAGCTCTGGTGAACTCCATGCCCAAAAGGTTTAAGGCAGTGCTGGAAAATAATGGTGGCCACACAAAATATTTACACTTTTGGCCCAATTTGGACATTTTCACTTAGGGGTGTACTCACTTTTTTGCGGCCAGCGGTTTAGACATTAATGGCTGTGTGTCAAGTTATTTTGAGGGGACAAATTTACACTAATTTATACAAGCTGTACACTCACTACTTTACATTGTAGCAAAGTGTAATTTCTTCAGTGTTGTCACATGAAAAGATATAATAAAATATTTCACACATACATATATTAACATGCTTTCATATTCTGAATAAAAGACAGCATAATTTGAAAATCATTCATGTTTCACACAATTTAGGAGAAGTCAATGTTCAATTTTACAATGATAACACTTTAGACAACAATAATAATAAGGATGTAGGTTAGTGGTTAAAAATTTGGGCTCGAGTACAAGTAGTTCTAAATTCAAACCACAAAAGAGTTGACGGTATAAAACACTCATTTAACACACTCACTTATATTGCTGATGGTCCTTGGTACTCCTGGTCTTGGCCATAAAGCGTTCGGCAAGCTTCTCCAGGTTGCGTGAGTACTCCATCTCGATCTCAGACTTCTTGCGGAAGAAGTCCTGGAGGTCCTGAAGGAGCTGGACCCTCATGTCCGTCTGCTGCTCCAGACATTTCTGCTGTTCCACCAGTTGGGCTCGAATCTCTGAACAAAAACAACCAAACATGGTTTGTTGTTAGAGTCTCTCAATAGAAATCACAAAAGGAGTGAAGACAAATCATCAGTTTTAGTGCACGCTTCAACGGTGCTCTGGAAACCTCTTGCTAGCAGCTCAACAAAGGCAGTCAGAAATTTTAAAAATGGCCAGCAATATTCTATAAATAAAGCTTTCAGATTTGCCTTGGGCTAGTTTCATTGTGCAGTATCAGCAATACTAAAAAAAAAATCCAGGCTTCTCAGGTGGAGCAGGTAATACCCTTATGCTGCATTTCATTAAAGCCGGAATGAGGAACGGTCCCAGAAACTAACCTAATGACTCTCTAAAGCCAATGTGTGTACAGCTAGTACAGCCATGTAGGCACTCCACTTCATTTAACAAGCATTTTTTGCCCAAATTACCTCCGGTTTCCTCATGTGAGTGCCCCCTTGTCACTGGAAATGGAGCTCATTAAATTTGCAGTGCACTGTGAAGGCTCTGCAGCTCCATACCATAACATACATTCAGACTTCCTCTCTCAGCCCTCAAGTGACCCAACATGTTTAATGTATTTCTCATAATATGGGTTCTCTGAACCACAGTGACCACTTTGATGGGATACACAATAACTAAATGCTATAAAAGCACAAATATTTCAACAATATTATAGTAATAATATCCTGGACAAGCCCCCAGATAATCTTTATTAAAGAAATTAAATAGCAAGAAAAAGCCCTCAATTTTAAACATGAACTGTTAGTAACATATATTGTTTGACGAAGGTGAAGGGAAATTAGGGAGAAAAGGTAAGAAATAAGAACATTCGATAAAATGTAAAAATATATTTGATAGAACTAGTTATGCAAGGCAGAGAAGAGGCACATTTTTACTTCCAAGTTAAATAAATAATTTAAAACTACAGATTATACATAATAATGGAAACATCAAAGTTATTCCTGTAATGTCCAACAATAACTGTCTTGAATTTTGTTGAAAGCTTTCAATTTGATGCTAAATTGGTGTTTTCATGTTTGTAGTGTAGCAAAACTTCGTAGAGTTGGTTTTAAAATCTCACTGATATTGTGCCTAAAAAGTAAATAAAAAAACAAATCAATTTTACAAATTGACAAATTAATCAAAACATTATGTAATAATAAAAGTAATTAATTAATTAATTTAATAAAAACAAATAACAATAAAATTAATGAATTAATGTAATTACATTTTTAAAATGTAAAATGTAGATTAACCAAAAATGTAGAGAACCAATGCTATATGTTTTAATGACAGGCTATGAACATATCCTAAATAAATAAATAAAATTAATTAATTGATTTAATTAAATAAAACATAAAAAAGTAGAATTTTTTAATGACAGGCTATAAATACATGCAGTAGAATAAGACGTCTGGTTTAATATAAATAGGATTAATAATATTATCTCGCACCAAAAACACCTTTTTCTGAAATATTTTTCCATAATGACTGCTGAAGTATCAGCATTTTTATATTCCGACATGTCATATTTTGCAGTAATGACCCGATGATTAAGTATCCATTACATAACCTACAACACACCATTACCTCAAAGACATTCAAAGAGATTCCAAGAGCAATATAAAACTTTCTGCGCTCCGCTTTCCTTCGTCGCCAGTATCGAGTGACCCTCTCTGATTACAAAGAGCATTCCTGGCCCTGTGAGGTCACGTGTATGGTAAACATCTGCATGGAGTCAGTGTGCTGAAGCATGTGTTAGACCGTGTGTCTGATCAAAGCCCCTGTGATCCACTTCAAACAGAGAGATAGATGTGAGCACCTGTGAGCCGTCTGATACTGCACAAACAAGACCTGAAGGTGGAATCCAAAAATCAGCCCTCTGCTGTCTGTCTCTACAGTTAGCTTCAACAATTTCAGCGCTCGCAGGTGGGTTACCAAGATAGCTAATGGCTGGGACGAGTGTATATCAGAGATTGCATGCTATTGCAGGAAAATGTGAGCAAACAACAGGTTGTGGGCCAAATTAGAGATAACAGAGACCATTTTTTAACCTTTTATGACCTACACCGTACGTTAAAATAAATAAATTACTACTTCTCTAACAAAGACTCTGACAAACAGACTTTAGCCATTCGTTTAGTATACGTCACACTGAATTTGATACTGGGAGATGGAAGCACAGCTTCAGCTATTTATCATCATAATTTCAACTAGTCTCTTTTTTTTTTTAAAGACAAAAAAAAAACTTTCATAGAAATCAATTTACAACTTCTAAGTTTATCAACTTCAAGTTTGCTAACAAAATAGAAAAGAAAATGTAATGACAAACCAGCAATTTTTTGCATTACGGTAATGAGAATTGGGGGCAGCTAAATGAGCAACATGACCATATCTATGCCATCAGGACAGCTTCAATATTCTCAATTGCCAATCCAAGCAGCATGCTGCACTTTTTCCTCATACACTCTGTGCCAAAAGCTATGTGGGACATACTGTACCAGAATCCTGTATGCAGACGTTCTCATCAGCGCTACCTGAAATAGCAGCATTTGTCAGGAGACCTGTGTTAATGCACTGGGTTATCCAGAACTGCCATCTGCTTAACAGCTCGGGACTGGGAATACTTTCCAGACTGTCACATTTACTCAATTACCTAAGTGAGATGCCAAACAATGTATAGTTGATATGACATGCCAAGCAATGACAGCAGAGTCATACAGTGTGACATGCTGCTGGATACCGTATCTAAAACGTCTGTAAACCAGCCTCTCATCAGTACTGAGGCACAGGCATCCAAAAACATGTCCCAGTATTTCGATACTTTTTTTTAGATACAGTTACAAACATATTTCATATAAATTGGCCTTGCAGTACAGAGTCGAGCTGCTTAATTGTTGAAAAATTATTTTTAAAACATTTGCAGATTTCATTCTACAATGAAATTTAGGTAAATATCTTTTGTTTTCTGTCTTCTGAAGTATCCTGTTACTATTTTGATGTGAAAATTCATTAAGAAGTGTGTGGGAAAAAATCACGAGGAGTGTGTGAAATAACAGTCTAAATTAATCAAACTGAACAGCAAACAAATTCAGACATTTTTGCCAATCTGTTTGTCAGATTAGATCAAAAGTGTTATTTATTCGCAAATCTGGCTTAGTTCTGACTCTAAACAGCAAATGCACAACATGGTTGCTTAAATATTATCAAAATAATTTATAGTTTGGTATATGGGTCAGAGACATTAAGATATCCGCATCAAAAGAAATTTACAAAAGTGATTTTATGTCCATAGAAAGCACATTAAATGTAAGTAAAGTGTCTAATTTTAAGGTTTCAAATAAGTTTTTGGAGAATAAAATTTCATAATTTGGTTGAAATAATGTTACATTGTCATTCAGTGTAACACAATATTTATGTAAAAATTCAAACAACGTGCTTATTCTGACGTGTATATATATTAAAATATATAAAAGAATGAGGGAGCATATTCAATTTGATTGTGTTTTAAGTTAGTAAAAAGTTCTTACTGACAAATGGGCAAATTTTAAAAATTTAAAATTACAACTAATTAGTATCTTTGGGGTGAAAGTAATTAGTCTTTTAATGTGTCATAAATTGATTTTTGTTGTAAATATGCCTGAAAAGATTGTTACACTGAATGACATTTTAGTGGGTTTCTTCTGTAAATCAGGGAAATGTATGATATTTATTTTTGCTCAGAAAAACAAACATAAAATTGCAATTAAATTTAATTTTGGGGAAAAACAACAACAATTTAAAGCAGTATTACACTTATTGTTTTTAATGCTTAAACCCTTTTTCGCCTTTGACCCATATGGTAATCTTTATTGTCAGCCATAAATTTATCAGTAATATTTTACTGGGGCACAGCTATATTTCTGTGTACAGAAAAAACTTCTGTATACATACACTTTTCATGTTTTTGTTTCTATTAAAATTTCTAATTTAAAAAAATTATAGTTATATCTATACATATAGATACACTATATTTTATATTATCCTCATTTTACTTTTTCATTTTGTATTATTCTGTTTCCATCAAAAAAAAGTTCACCTAAAATAACTGAAAATATCTCTTTACTAGATTTTACAAGATGGTTTTATCTGAACACCATTAATGTGCACTGTAACTAAAGGCCTTCAACTCATGTAAGAACAGGTTCTCCTTAAATAATCATGCAAGTCATCAGAATCACAATTATACCCTATGGGAACAAAAATCCCTGTTCATACTCATAATAGATAGTGACTGTTTCAGAAGACATGTAGACAGGTGGGCAGTGGCTGGGGGAATATCCTGTTTTCATAAGGTTCAGCACAGCTGGGAGACGTCAGTCAGTCGGCCTTGCGCCAGGGCTCAGGAGCAATGTGTGCAGCAATGTGATCGCCCATAGCCAGATTGATTTTTACCAACTCCAGTCCATCAAGGAAAGTCTACTTACTTTTGACAGCTCAAAGAGAAGTGAGCCTCCATTCTAACCACTAACAAGCCATCTTGTTACAGAAACTAAAAGCCAACCTGCAAACCGCACTGTTCACACTACAAATCAACACAAGGCCTAAACAGAATAAATGCAGACTTGGAACGATTTCATAACAGAAGTTAGACAAAAGATTAAAAAGTGAGCAAAATATTAAGTCAATTTAATGAGGTCTTACTTCCCAAGCAAGTCACTGTATTCTTTTTAATTAGTTATATTTAATTAGTCAGGAAGGTGAACTGAAGTAACTGGAGTGCATGTTTGTGACCATTATGCATCTTATGCATCATTATGCATTTTATTTTGTCGTCAAAATATGCTAGCGAGTGGAAGAACTCCAAGAAAGTATGTCTAGGTCGAATTTCCTCCCGAAATCAACAAATAAATAAATAAATACAAAAGTTAAATAAAAAAGAAAAATAAATAAAATATAATATAATGAAAAACTCAAAATATATTTTGTGTGGGGAAAAAATGTAAGCCTACTTTGAACTAATAAGTTAGTTACCAAAGTTTAAAGTCCATTTCAAAGGAGTCTATGAAAATAAAACCGCAACCTTCCACCAAGTGTTTGAGAACAGGAATCGATTAAAAAAAATGTCAGCCAGAATCCTTTCTGTTACTAATATTTATCATCAGTTTGACATTATGGACTGTCATACAACCCTCCTGTGGTAAGACATAACTATACTGATCCTAAGGGGGAGAAAATTAGATATTTTCACATCTCCTGTAATTTACTTCATATAGTATTTTTTTTTAAAAAGCAGCCAAAAGCTAGGGCCCTATGAAATCAGTTTGATTTTTCCTCAAACTCCTTTTTATTTTTTTTCCAAATTCAATTTTTTCCCCGTTTTAATTTCTCTGGATTCTGTTTTTCCATTTTAATTCTTCTAATTCTTCTCTTCTAAATTGTATTAATCAAAAAGTTTGTCAAATTAATTGAAATCATGAAACGTACATAATTTAAGAGCAATTTATTAAAATCTTAACAAAAACGTAGTTTTTAAGGCCCTATGAAATAGGTTTTTTTTCTCAAATTTAGTTTTATTTTTACAAAATTCTGTTTTCCATTCAGTTTTTGGATTTCATTTTAATGGTTTCATTCAATTTTAAAAATCAAAACCATCTCTAAATAATCTATTGTATAAATTTTTTTTTTTTTTCCAGAAATACTGTGCTGTGTATTTATTTTTCTGGTAAACATTCCCTAAAAATAATGTTTTAATATAATTCTTTAGTTTTAGTAGTACTATTACATTAAGTAACATTTTTTGTCACAGATTCAAGTGAAACTGAACTGTTATTTTGACAGGGTTGTAGTGAAGACTTTTAGTTTCTCTGTTTATATCATATGACAATAGGTCAAAAACTCATATACTGAGGTGGCAGAGGCTGAAAACACTGTGAGCATAACATCACGCACGCTTTCAGTACGTGTAGTAAACGAAACTGCACAACATGCAGGATTCATTTTTAAATAGTATTTTGCTGCTTAATATTACACTAGTATCGCATTTTGATGTAAGTGTACTAAACTACTTTTGATTTATTCATCCAAAATTTTGTAATGTTAATTAGAACAACTTCAGACTAAGATCACATATTTATAATGTCAGAAAATATCTATATAATCAATGCTTGAAGTGGGCCGGTACGCAACGGTACACAGTACCGGCACATCTATATTTTAGCCTTTAGAGTACCTGCACTTTTTTGTGCGTACCAGCACTTCTGACATGTTGCCGGTACTCAGAGTAAAAGCGTCAGGGTCTGGGTGATTATATGATCCCATATATGATTAGAAAGGACACTATATAAATCACACTATCCAGGCGGGATCACCTCTCATCTCGACCAATCACGTGAATGAATGCAAGTGTGTGCAGTGTGTGGGGCGCGAGAGCATGTCAGGGGAGGCGCGCAGAGTAGTAGAATAATAATTAATTTGAAAATTACTCATTTGAATCAGTACTTTAGAATGAAAATAATATCTTAAAATGAAAAGAAGCAGGCTTTTGCGATCACATCATGTTAAACCGGTAAACTCCTGGAAAGTCCAAGGATGCAGTAAACGAATTCAAACAGAAAGTTCAAAACAGCGCTAATGCAGAGAAAACACGGCCGATTTCATCAGCAATTGCGGAAAGAATAGTGATTTTCATCCAGATGTCAGTAAAATTATAGTAGTTGGCTTAAAAGCAAGAGTGTTTTACAATGAACGCTGATTATGCGGTGGTCAGAGAGATTTAGCGATTCTGAATGGGTCCGTATAGTAGTAAAGGCAGGTGATTTAGTGGTATTTAGTGGACCTCCCTGTGGTCCTGTTTGGTATTGCAGCTTGACTTGTGCTAATTTGTATTGAAAACTTTTATTTAATTATTGATTGATTGTGGCACTATACATACAGTACATTGTGAAGTATTAAAAAGTACTTATTTATTTAATATAAATAAATAGGTGTGGGGGGGTGGGGGGGGTGAGTACCGACACTTCCTTTTTTTCTACTTCAAGCACTGTATATAATCATATTTATTATAGATATATAGATTTATTTATTCTTTTTTTCTGGCATACATATCCTTCTGACACATAAAAATAACTATGTAAAATAATATTTAGCATTATTTGTGCTAGGACCAGTCAAAACGTAAAATCTGAACTACTAATCTAACCAGCCACCCCTGGATGTGGCTCTTCTCTATAAAGCCGTTTCACATGGTGCCAACATGAACATAGAGCACACGTGTTGTTTTATCTGACTGTAAGTCTTCTTCAAACCTAGCAGGAAGTCTGAACCTCAGAGGCCAGAGTCCAGCTATTAGCTCATTACCATTTCCTGAGACAGTCTGGAGGCCTGCATACACAAACAGGAAAGACTGGCCCTTAGGCAGTCTTCTGAGTCTGGTCCGACTGTGGTCTACTGACCCACTGAGAAGCAATTCCTTCTTGTTCAGGTCTTCAACAGGACCAAATTACACCCTACTGCATGAACTCCCCTGACCTGAAACTCCTCCACTTACCCGCTGCTCTCCTCAAATTTTAAACACGTATCAATAGCACACCCGTGGAAACTAACTCAATGTTTGGAGACTCCTTTTTTAGACTGAGGCCAAGCACAGCTGCCAATAAAATGGCTTGGAAAGTATCAAAATTCTCAACAATGTGGTCAGCCAAGACTGAGTAAATATCAGTAAGTTATTTTTTCAAGATAAATAAATGAGTTTAGCAGGGAGACTATCTAATCTTGGCACCATGTTTTAACACAAGGGGCCAAGTATAGCAAAAATAAATCTTGTAATAAGAAATAAACCAATACTCAAAATAATTAAACATAGATCAGTTATTTCCCTTTAGACATTTAGGAACACTGTACTGTTGTATTGACTGTGAATTTTTAAATAATTCTGCACAAAAAATATATTTAATAGTAGTATTATGACTGTTAAAAAAAGTAGTAGTAATATTATGTGTGTAAATTGCTGAAGTAAACAACGGCGATGTAGTGGGGAAAAAATGGTTCAAATGAGATTTATGTAGAAACTGGATTATACAAACAATATGAATACACAGACAACCTAATTAACCCCTATAAATAAATATTACGCTGAAGTGTGTAATTCTGGCTACTAGCGGCAATATGACTGTTTCCAAACAGGTTTCCCAAAAGTCTGAAAATCCATTTTCACATTTAGAGTTTAAAACTAAAACAGGTAATTGTGAGATAAAGCTTAAAATCAGAAATAAATTCTCACAAGTTGCCAATTATAAAAAATAAAGACAGAAGTTAACAATTTGAGCCAGTCACCCACTGGCTGCTGAAATGGTTTAAATCCTCCCAACAAGAGCAGACAGGCCCACTTCAGGAAGATGTGTGTAGAACATCACTATCAATCACTAAACATAATTATGGAGGCCCATGAGAGTCATCATTCAAATCCAACCCAAATAAAGACGTGGAGCAGAAGAAATGTGAGATTTATAATTATATTATGATGGGGAAGGTTGTTTATTCAGCTGCTGTCTGATATCTGTTTGAGCTGGATGCATGAAAGACATTTCGGCCAATAACGTTTTTTGAACAAAAATCTGCCAATTTCAAAACAGTGCAATTTTAGTATTATTTATATGGTTTTATAGTTTTTATTAATATTTTGAATTAGATTTTAGTTTTATTTTTGGAATATTACTATTTAGGTTTCATTTCTTAAACTCAGTTTACATTTTTTTTCTAGTTTGTAATACGTTTACATGTAGTGCTTTAACTTAAACTTCTAAACTATCAATTATTTGCCAAGGTGGCATTTCTAATTTTTGTTTACTTTAGGTTTTTCATCTGATATTTATATAAAAATTTTGCTTTATTTCCATTAACAAGAATGTGTTACCTATTTTAGCTTTAGTTAACAACAACAGCCCTTTTTAAAATTATCCGAATAAAGGGCTGCTTTTTGTATCCACAATAAGGCTAGGAGCTTTGCTGAGGGTCAAAAAAGGTTCAATCATTAACAAAGAAAGAGGGAACGAGCAAGAAAGAGAAAGGAGGACAAAAAAGGAGAAAAAAACTCTTGCATCAGGTGCATGAACGTACAACCATTGTGAGCGAAGACTGGCCCTTCTTTTAGTGATTCATATCCAGGCCGTCCCAGCTGCTCCAACTGCCCTCGGGGGAGGGGAGAGCATCACACGAAACTCAATACACACATTCAGACTACGGTTTCATACTGCAAAAGGGCTACTTTCTCCCACACATTTTTTTTTCAGAAGAAAGTACCACTATGTTGCAAGATGACATTGTATGCTCCTTGGGCTCACTTTGTTCTTTTGTTTGGAAAATGCCAGCGAGAAGAGTCTGAAAACGAGGAGCGTGGATAACGTTTCATCCCCTCTCCCATTGCAAAAACAATAGTAACTGTTTGAGGGAGCTGCCAGGACATGCCACATTTGAAGTAAGTCTCTTGGAAACGTGTGGAACGCCAACAGATCTTCTCCTGTAATTAGATGGGGCTTTTCCTGACATCTAAGAGGTCAATAAGCAGTACAAACACTACATCATGTTTACCTCAGATCGTTCATACCTTCTCACAACCAGAGATCAAACGAATTGTTCACGTCAAAAATTTTCTGAACTTCAATGATCATTGCATCAAAAATGCTGCAGTAACTCTAAATGCCCTGCAGTGTGGTGTTTGACGTGACAACTCTATTCAAGAAACTGCATTCAGTGCTTGGGGGGCCCACTAGAGCTGCCAGACGGGGCCTCACGGACCACACGTGAGGCGGTTCAATCCCACACACAAACACCTGGGCAGCACTAGTTCATTCAAACACATCTGCACGGTCTAATGTTCTACAACTGTAAGGATCTGTAGGACACACCTGCAGAACTCCATCTCTCATCAGCCAACATATGCGGTTTATCACACTGAACGCCATTGACAAAGACACCACAGACCATAAACAGTGCTGGACACTTAAACTAAAGGCCCTTTCACATGATTCTTGCAGAGAAACGCCAGACTATACAGTACATTGCATAGTGGTTGAGTGTTGTAATGCAACTTTCGACTATTTGGTGCTAACGTTTCGAAGCATAGCAATGATCACCAGACAAATCACTACAACATATCATTAAGCGAGTGGTTGGGCCACAAAATGAATCCTGTGGGTGAATGTAAATGAAAATTTTAATTTCAAATAAAATTAGATTTCAGTTTTTATACTTGTGTTATTATTGGTAACACTTTAGTATAGGGACCAATTATCACTTTTAACTAGTTGCTTATTATCATGCCTATTATTAACATATTGACTGTTTACTAATTAGAAAGCACACATTCTGCATGACCATATTCTACATCCCTAATCCTACCCAATACCTAAACTTAACTACTACAGTACTATTCATAAGCAGCAAGAGTTTATTGAGGCAAAAGTCGTAGATAGTGGTTTGTTAATAACGAGGATTGGACCTTAAAATAAAGTGTGGCTGTGTTATTTTCCATTTCATAGTAATTATTTGTGAAATTTACTAGCAATTTCTAAATGAACATTTTTTTTCTACACCAATTTTTTTTTCAGTGCATTTACATTGACTAGTATGACAACACTGAAGGAGTATCCAACAACATATGTATATTATGTAGGAATAGACAGAAAAACCAATATTGTCATGACATTGTTGAAAGACAATAACTGTCCAATGTTAAAATGTACATGTACGAGGCCCCTCTCTTCCGTGGGGTGACGAGCAGACTGTAAACTTCCGCCGTGAAACTTGCTAACTAGCACATATTAGGAAAGGCGATTTGCAAAGATTCATAAAAAACCCTTATACTCACTTCTTCTGTAGATGAGGCTGGATCACGAATGTAATGACAAATGCATTTAGGCAGATCGGGGATTTGGGCGCATTCCCTTCAAAAATGAAAGTAACATTAATCCTCTGCGTCTTCGGCGGCTCAGATGTTGGGAGTAAATGATGACTGCTATGTTCATTATTACATTCTACAACAGAACACCTCAATCGCTTAATCGGAGACATTCTTGTCTTCCCCTGCACCGGAGTCGACACAATGGCGGACAGCTCACAGCTCACTCAGGGCGGGTCTAAGGTAAGACGGCCTTGTCAATCAACTATCGTGGGAGCGGCCTGTGCAGAACTACGTCATTCTGCCAGGAATCTCAGAACAGCCAGATTTGAGAAAGGGGATTTTAAAATAGGGATTGTAACAAACGTTTGTAGGTCGGGAAGGAGGAGGCGGGAACCGGCGAACACTCAAACAAAACTTTAATAATAAAATAAACACAAAATAGCGCGACAGCCCCTCGCGGATGACTGCCGCGCACAAACAAAACCAAAACACAAAATAAAATCCAGGCCTGGTCCTCTCTCGTCTTTCCCTGTCGTCACTCCTCCTTTGTATCCTTCCAGAGCTCCTCCGTGAGACTCGAGACCGGTGAGTGGCGCAGGTGTCGCGCATTCGCAATTACTCCACCGGCCTCGCTCCGTTCCCACGGCTCTCGGCCCCGCCCCTCTCGCCACAGGGATTTAAAAAAAAAACACTGGGTGGATTTTTATCTTTATAGGATGGATGTGTACACACACTTCCAACACACATTTATGTTCAAACAACATGTAAAGTGAATTTTGCATCCGATGACCTTTAAATACAATAGCTATACAGTAGGGAAAAAAAGTATTTAGTCAGCCACCAATTGTGCAAGTTCTCCCACTTAAAAAGATGAGAGAGGCCTGTAATTTTCATCATAGGTATACCTCAACTATGAGAGAGTATATTTCGTTATCTAATATTTTATATCATGATATCAAAATTGCAGATGTCAGAGAAATTCCACAATTTCACTAAAGAAACTAATACCAGGTTATGAACATAATGAAAGTAAAAAAGTTCTAAAACAATTACTGAACAATTATTATGCTGACTAACATTAATGGCATAAACAGTCATGTCACATGATTTGTATTTGTTTATGTTCATTTTGGCCTTTTAAGGAGGAGAGAAAGCAAGCACACTGCTGTAAAAGGAAAGGAAATTTAATTAATCCTTAGTTTAATCAATACTGATTTATGCTAAGAATGACACATCACTATTTCTTTTGAAACATGGTAGCAAGGTAATAGCATGATTTTTTTGGGGCATGTACCATGATATTCTTTGAAGTACCTTGCAAATTTAATAAATGAACCATGCCGCCACAGTACATTTTGTACTTAAATTTAGCTCATTTGACTTCATTATGACAAACATTATATAAAAATGTCTGACTTGTTTGACATAATCCAATCTAAAATATTGCAAAGTTGAGACAACTGTATTTTGCAAGCAAGTAATGCTATATTGAAAAGTAAGTATGCTATATGTTAAATTTAATCTCAGTGTCCAACCAGCAGAAAATTTAATTATTTTACTCTCCACTTATTAGACAGTCATACGGAGTCCCTTGTCTGCCTTCTATGACTAACTTTCACTTAACCTGGTCTTTAGCAACCCCACAAAGGTGATAAATAACACCAACAATCACTAAACCTAATCTGTCTATGTGCCATTTACTACTAAAAGGCCAACTGCCGCTAATCAGATCAAGGCTTGCAGGACAGGTCAAAAGCTCCATGCTGACAAGCTAATGGGCATTTTGTCAAAGCAGCAAATCTGCTCTGTTATAAAAGCCATGAATCTCACTTATGATACATTTTATTACCTGGTCCATCTTCATAACACCCTGAGTGCTCCCACTGGACCCTGCTGTGACATTTGCATTTAATGTAATAAGCAGGCATCCTATGGTACAAGAAACACTGACAGATTAGAGTAATCTCTGCATAAGTACATCTAAGTGACTTAATTAAGAGCAATCATGTGCTTTATGCAGAATGCTTTTCTTTTTTCTTTTCTTTTGTAATCTGCAAAATGTTTCAAAAATCAAACTTTGATGATTTAAACACTGACCTTGCGACTAACCCTACAATTTTGACAGTATTATGGTTCATTGATGGCATAAAATTATATATTACTGTTTGATTACTATAATCATTTACCATGATAATTAAAATAGTACTGTATGATTCTCCAAAGAATACTCAAGCAGACCTGTCAGTCTGGGTTGGAGTTCATTTTAGTATACTGAACAACAAAAGGGGCTAAAGCCTGACTTACAAGAGATAATTGTACACAAGATACAGCAGGACAGCACATGTGTGCCTAAAAGACAAATTACACAATGAGGCCCATCATGAGCATCAGAGGAACAATGCAACTGAAATACCACAGGGCCACATGGCAAACATTACCCATCAGTGCTCATCTGAGACTATATCCCAGATCTTCTAAACAGTGTTTAAAGACATCCCATTCCCTACAACCCCCACTTCCTGTAAAAAAAACCCAGCACCTTTTCTAAACTACAGGTCTTTTCAACCAATGAAGCCCAAGAAGAGTAACCCTAGAAGGACAGCGTTTACATTCAAGTCCAAGCCTTGTTGCGCAAGAATATCTGTCATGGTATGTTAGCTCTGGGGGAGAAGGATTCACCGTAACAAAGACGTAATTAGAGGTAAAATGAGAGAGTCTCAAGCCCTAAGGGCAGGAGATAGTAGCTGGTGTGAATCCAGGGCCTCTAATTGTAATGCAGAGATGCCACTGGGAAGTTTACGCGATGGGAAATTGAGATAGTGCTCAAACTCGAAGTCTGCCAAAGATTGACACAAGTTCATAACCTCTATGACAGGCTGTCAAGATGGAAAATGTTTCATATTTCATACTCAAATCACACAGAAAAAAAGTTTGGTGTAGGATTTACTTTTTAAATTTCACAAATAATTACAAAGAATGGCAAGTATTGAATTAAACATGAATTTTGAAGTTGAAAGACTAAAATTAGGGATGCACCGATATGAAAATTTTGGCCGATACCGATAACCGATAATCCTTTATTTTTGAAAGTCGATAACCGATATGTTGGCCGATAAATCTATATCCAAATTTTATATACTTTTTGAGAGCCTGATTACAAAAAAGGTCTCATCATTAAAAACCACATCCCGAACACTTCAACATAAGCAGCCTAGTTTGAACGGTGTATGTTTTAAAAATAATTTTACTCTCCCATTACCAAATTTAGTCATAAAAAAGTCTTACAAATAAAATAATGCATAAATAATGCAAACAAGTCATTGGACATCATTACACGTGTAAAGAATCAAAATGAATGCGCCATAGATCAATAAAACGGAATAGCCTCTGCACGGACAATAATTAAATGATTTTAATTACTAAACCATATTGCTGATGAAAATAATAATAGAAAAATACAAGCGGTTGTTATTATTAATAATGTATCAATGATTTTGAAAAAGTAACAAATTAATACCACTGTTTTAAACAGCAGCCGTTTGAGCTGCGCGTGCTGAAGCTGAAGAGCTGAATGAACATGGTAAACTGAAGCGTTTTGCTGGCAGCTTATTTAACTCAAGGAAATGCATCCTGAGATTAATATTAATACAACATAAACATTAAACCCATAGAATTCACAACGTTTTATTATAATAATTTTCTCATTAGAATGTTATATACACGACATTCCCAATCATAGTTATTAATGTTGTGCACTGCTGTTTGAGTTTATCACCGGTAAACTGAAGTGCTCTTTTAACTTAACCAAACGCATTCTATATGAGATAAATCAGATATACATCAAATAAACACAATATTACAACGTACAATTGCACAAAAGGCTGCAAACGAACAGCGCGCATCTGAAGTGTCTCTGAAGGAAATAATGCATTATTTATCGGCTTTAAGATATCGGCCAAATTTTCTTATCAGGCCGATACCGATAACAGAAAAAATGAGCATTTATCGGCCGATACCGATATGGTGGCCGATATATCGTGCATCCCTAACTAAAATAGTATATTTTCTTGTAACTTCAATATTTGTTTTTACATTCTATACAGTGTGAAATAAATAAAGCTTTACCTCTCCAAGAACCACCATTAATTTAAACAGGACATCTTTCACCTACCTACTTAAAGGGGTCATATGATGCGATTTCAATTTTTCCTTTCTACAATGCGGAGTTCAGCCCGGGGTCGTCACATGTGGTTGCCGCTCACTCGTCGCATCCGCCGGGTGCCCCGTTCTCGACTCCACCGCCTCAGCTCACTCTATCCCGGCCTCAGCTCACTCTATCCTAGCATCAGCTCATGCTAAGCCGGGGCTTCCCCTCACGCTAGGCCGCTGTGTTTTTCGTTGTGAAAGTGAAACTACTTTGTTTGATCTTCCAAAAGAGGACACAACTACAAATCAGTGGTTAAGTTGTATTTACCACACTGTTCCAGAACAGTTTAATTTATGTTTACGCGGCGCGATGCAACGCAATGCGTAAAAAGACAGTATAAGTCATTATAATCAGTAATTATGTCCCCACTGGATGCAACAAATGCCTCGTTTGTAATGGGTTTTAATGTTGTCTCGTCGCTCCGGCCGGACACAGCATCAACAGTATGTGAGGGGCGTAACATTTCCATCTCACGCTTGAGGTATTTGGCCAATCATAACGCACTGGATAGCTGGCCAATCACAGCACACCTCGCTTTTCCAGACCGATGAGCTTTGTAAAAATCGACACGTTTCAAAAAGGCGGGGCATAGAGGAGAAACAATAATGTACAGTATGTGGAAAATGTTTTTTGAACTTTAAACCACATAAACACATTTCATTACACCAAATACACAAAATAATGTTCTTTTTAGCAGCATCATATGACCCCTTTAAACAAATCCCCCAAAGAAGAAAAGCTAAGGGAGAAGCATTGACTAATTGACCAAACCTATTTTTTACCCAGGGATTAAGCAGACGTACTATTGACATGTCATGCATTACATTGTGGTTGCCGTTTAGCATTACGTCACATTTGTTCCTGTTGTTCCCTCTTTTATGTCAATGATAGGATCTTCACTAGACTGTAGCGAACACAACAGCTCATCCACTTCAAATAGGTCTTACAAAGAATGAATGGAAACGAAGCCTGTAGAATATCCAACAAAGGACATATGGCAGTTTAAATTATGTTACGTTATGGGAAATGCACGTTTTATAGGACAAGGCTGTTTTGTTTGTCATTCATGCTTGAATTAAATTAAGAAATCAAAGTCCAACATGTTTTTAAATAAAAGATATATGGAGAAAGCATAATTATGGATAGAGGAAACAACAGTTTGAAGTTAAAAAGATCTTGAAGATGGATTTTTTTAATTACAAACAGGCAGCTTTTCCATTCTCAAGATGTTAATTGATGGACTGGAGTTGGACGGGGTTACTTGCATTGTTGTTTTCATCAGCTGTTTGGACTCTCATTCTGATGGCACCCATTCACTGCAGAGGATCCATTGGTGAGCAAGTGATGTAATGCTAAATTAACTACTACTTAAACTACTGTACATCTTATATTGTAAGTAATTTTTCAGCAAACTTTCATTTTTGGGTGAACTCTTCCTTTAATTATGAGTGTGTTGAATTTTATTTTTAAAAAGCCAATTATTTTGGATGTCTACATGATAAAGTGGTCTATGCTCAACCAGGAAAAACGGATAACAATCTATAAAGGTCAAGAGGTGAGTTAGACCCTGCAACCTGTAAGGATGCTAGTTGATCTCAATTAGGCCACAGATTGACAAAACCACACAAATCATAATATAGTCCACATAAGGATCAGAAATGTTGGGAAAAAACATATGCTATAAAAAAAATGCTAACTGCCCCAAAATGTATTACATTTGGGATTATACACATCATCTACTAAACAAGATTTGTCCCCAGATCTTTTTGTGCTTAAAATGTCAAACCTCTGATGCACACAAACAACAAGTCCCAAAAAAGCTGTCTTACGTAAAGATGTTGTTCAGAGAGCTGCAGAGAGTTATGGGACGAAGCTTTAAATAAGGTCTGGGTTGATGTGAATAAGGCTTTTTATCTCAAAGGAACAGCTGGGACCACATACACATCTCCACTGGACAAGCAGACGACAGATATTATCCACAGACCAATGTGTTCTGTGTCTCTCTCGGTCTCACTCACATAAACACACAGACAGAAAAATTGCAAAGTAACACAAACCTGAAAGATGCAGAAGTGACAAGCTGCATACCAAACCCTAAAGAAAACTCATCACAAATCTCTTTCTTAAATCATATTCATAACTGTGTCTGTGTGGTCTCTGTTGCAAACACAAAACAATGCAACATGAATAATGCAAAACAAACACAAAGCACATGTAGGAAATGCAGGCTTGAATCAGATGCCGTGTAAACACAGCTTACAGTCAAGAAGACCATGATAAAAGAACAAAACGATAGTCTTTAAGGAACTCATCCGCGTAACCTCCAAAATACTAACTAATCATGGGCAGATCTCAGAGGAACACAAGCATCTACAGCCAGATTCCCCGATCATTTTAGTGGAGGATCCTCCTCGCTTACAAAATCAATCACTCAGCTATAGAGGACATTTTCATACACATAATCAGAGCTTTTCTGTTAAACCGTCAGGTGCTGTTACAAGCCAACTGTTTTCACAGACAAATCTTTTAACAGAACACAATTGAGACAGAGCCCCTGTCATATTCCCTGAAGATCACATATGCAGGTGAGACCCTTACAGAGTCATTTATCAGCAGTGCTGCGGTCCACCAGTGTGCCAAACCGAAACCAGGCTCTTCTCTACTCACATGCATGTGCATCTGGGCCTGCCGACCATTCATCACCACAACGACAACCCATTAAACACAACAAATCACCCTCCTCCAGGGGGGACGACAGAGCTACCACAGGTCAGGCTGATTAAAATGGTTTGACGTGCTGGTCCTGTAAAGACACCCTTAACAACACAATATATGGGTAAAGAAACTAGTAAACACCAGAAGTATTGCACAGCTGGTCATAGTAACATTTCTATAGTATTTTACAGGCATATCACTAGGGATGGGTATCGTTAAGGTTTTAACAATATTACTACTCTTACCGATACTGCTTATCGATTCGGTACTTTAATGGTATTCTTATCGGTACTTTTTGTTTTATATATACAGTGCCATGCGAATGTATTCATACCCTTTCATTTTTTTTCACATTTTGTTTTGTTGCTGCCTTATGTTAAACTGCTTTAAATTCGTTTTTTTCCACAACAATCTACACTCCATACACCATAATTGTCAAGGGGAAAAAAAAAACGTTTTTAGCATCTTTGCAAATTTATTAAAAATAAAATGATTCCATTGCATAAGTATTCGTATATCCCATATCTGGGACAGTTGAAATTTAGCTCAGGAGCATTCATTTTGGAATATATATATATATATAAATAATTGACAAATTAAGAGCTGAATCAACATTGATTTATATTCTGAAATGTAAAATAAATATTTTATGAAATTAATATAAAACATCAATCTGTAAATGCACCAGTGTGCAGGCATTTTTAGCGTTTTATACATAAGATAAGATACAGTAAGAACATGAACAAAGAAACAAAGTAAAACAAACTGACAAATACAATAAAACAAATATACAAATTAAATGAAATAAACAGTGCTTTAATTCTTCCATGAAGTTCTACTAACATTACTGTTCAGGTAAGTAATAGCCTACAAAAGAAGGCTAAAAGAAATCAAATGTAAATGAACACTGCATAATTTTCAGTGTATGTATTGATAGATTAATGCTTATTAAAGCTATAACGTTATTCAGATTAAGAGCTGTGAGTGATTTTCTCTTTGCATTTTGATTGCCCAAGCACCAGTTTGTCACTTTGAGACAATATATTGACACACATCGGATTTTCTCCCAACTGTTCTCCTCCACTTAAGACATAAACTGTGTTTAAGTAAATACTCTCCAAGCCGGACAAATTTGACATTTTGTGTGTATTTGATCGTTTGAACATGCGCCCGAAGCTCAAAGTGTAATTTGTTTGTCCGTTTTGGAGCGTGAAGCGCGCACACATTTCAGCCTGAGAAACAGCGTCTCTAGTGCGGATTGTGCTTTCAACGTTTTATCATCAAACATATCCCGCAATTAGCAACAGTAAAGACGCCATTTTACAACAATCACCGACTGAGCTGATTCTGACGTTAAGTTTGGGTTTTAGGGAGGAACGAATGCGCTGTGAAGGGAAAGAAGTTGCGCAAGACGAAACGCAGCTAGCTTTTAATAGCTTTACCTCATGTCTTCATTTGTAGAATCCTTAGAAGCCAAAATCGAAATAAAAAAAATAAAGTTAGCTTAATAAAACCGCCACAGGCCTAAAGTGTAAGCAGATGTTTGAATGTTTAGTTCTCTCTTCTATCATAATTAAACGGGGCTTTCATGTTGCGCGTGCTGAAGCTCCTCCGCGTGGGCGCGATCTCGCTTCTGAATTGCGAATAGCAAAACTGCATCATAGACAAATGTTTGAAAAACAGCTGGCTACTCTGGTGAGATAGAATTTGCAAGATAATGTATATATAGCAATAATAAACGTATGTGTGTTTTCTTAATTTCTCCAGTACCGATAGCAGGACCGTTAACGTCAGAGCTTATCGATAATAATTTAGCCCCGGGACCGATTACATACCGGGTTTCGGTACCCATCCCTACATATCACTGCATTTGGATAATTAATCTATTTTTTTTTGCTACTAGAAGAAAAAAAATCAAATTTTTGGTTCTAAAACCGTATTTTTGTCCAAAATAGAGGCAGCGTCATATGCAAATATCATCACATCCTCTTTAAAGACATTTTTATTCTTAGGTTTAACTCTTCCTGTAAGACTCTGTTCCGTGTTTTGTGTGTGTTTTCCTTCCCCCACGTGCTCCATGTTTATTTTATGCCCATATTTGGTTTTCCCGTTCCTATTATGTTTATTGATCCCAGGTGTTCCTCGTCATGTGTATTTAAAGTGGTTCCTTTTCTTAGTTCCTCATGTTGTCTTAAATGTCTATTCTTCATGCTGCGTGTGTGTCTCCTGAATCCCCTGTGTTTTCTCCAGTTTGGATAGAATGAAGACTGTGATTACTGCAACTCCTTCGTCTCCGTGCACCCTCGTTCCTCCACAGCAGCATAACCGTGACACTTCCTAAAGGTGTAAATTTTCATTTGTCCATTTGGTTGTGTTTTGTATATTGTCTAGTCTTTTATTTTGTTTTAATTCTGTTGTTTTGTCCTGTACTACACTTTGGTTTCAACCTCTGTTGTTTTTAAATGTCCTTTATAAATCAAACTAAATATAAAAAAGGCATTAATACTGATAATCTGAGGCTACTAAAGCTACTAAAAGTACTAACTACAATTAGCAATAAAAGAATGCAGAAACACCTATCCAGTCTAGCAACTTGTGAAAAATACGTCTCAGCGCAAAATGGTGCCGACATACAGTACAAGACAGAGCAGGTTACCTCTGGTATGACAAGTCTCAGCTTTCAAATTCTGTCATTTTTTAAAGAAATTTAAACAATAAATACCTTTTTTTTTGGCTCTTTAATGTGTCGTGACAGATTGCTGTAGTGCCTCAGTTCAAGCAGCACATGAACTGATCATCTCTTTCTCTTTACTAGTTAAAGCATGAAATAAACATGAATGAATATCAGATAGAATATCAGTTTCAACAGTAGAAAGACGTCAATTGAAACGCACTATTTTTCAAGTTAAGGTCCACCAACGTTAATCTGCTCTCCTGTCTAGTTTGTTTGTTAAATAAAAATGGCGGATTCAGCGTTATTGGTCAGTCAAAAATACCTTACACTAGGGTTGTAACGATATACCGGTATGGCGGTTTATCATGGTTTGAACGTACACGGTTATCATACCGTAAATATTTGCATAGCTACTTTTTTTTTTTTAATTAATGAAAAAAAATCTCACCTGCGCATATGCAACTTATTTTCGCTCGGCTGCTTCATTCTGCATTCACTTGGCTGCTTACACGCACGTGCAGCGGAGAAAATGACAGAGACAGAGATTATATCTAATATCCATCCCCGCCGAAAAAAAAAGTTAAAATCTGCAGTATGGGAATACTTTGGATATTTAAAAAAAAAAAAATGAACACAGGGTTGTCTTTGAGGACGGATCCAATTTGCAAAAAATGTGGACGTAATCACGCAAAGTGGCTGCAAAAGCAGGCAATACATCCAACATCTTCGCTCATATTCGCGGACACCATCCCTCTGTGCACATGAAGGTGTGTCACATTAATAACAAGTTATAAGTTAAGGCCGTATGATTTCCATGAAGCAGAGGGAATCCCGGTTCAGTCGTGAACATGGAATTTACAGTATAACGAAGATGTCATGTAAAACCCGCAATCTGATGGATGGATAAATCAAAAGTAGATATGATATGTGTCTGTGAATATTTATGTATGATATGTGTCTGTGAATATTTAAAGAGACAGCTATATAAATAATCTGCTTGTTTCTGCATGTCTCTGAGTGGCGCCGTTTTATCTACTGCATAGTGAAGTACGCATACATAAATGGTGTTTTCAGTGTAAGTTACATAAACATGAGCATCAGCAGAGCTGCTCTGAGAGAAAACTTAAACATTTCCTAGTTTTATTTGAGAAAAACCACTGTCAAATACACTCTGAAACTCAAAGGTCCGCTACAACCCATCAAAATAAAAGTTTGATTTAATTTGAAATTATGACAGAAATATATTAGCATTGTACAATGTACTTCAAAGTTATAACAACAACAATAATTATATTCTTTATAATAAAATTATTTAAACATTGTTTTCAAGGAATATCATGTGTGTCCATGTTTTAACTTTGCCAAAAATAAAAGTTGTAAATTTTCATTTGATAACATTTTAAAACATGAATTAAAATGTTAAAGTGTGATATAGATATACATAAGGTATACAGCTTTATTTTTGTATTGTTTTTTTAATTCTTTTTTTTTCAGGAGGGAGACTTTAATACTTTCATTAAAATGGTTTCAAGTTTCACTCAAATAACTTGTTCTTGTTCTTTTAAGAGTCATTGTTACTGATAAGAATTATTGTTTAATATATACCGTGATAACCGCGAAACTGTGATATTTTCTGAGACGATTATCATACGGTGAAAATCTTATACCGTTACAACCCTACCTTACACACATGCACAGTGTCGTAATTAGAGCCCGACCAATATATCGTTTTGCCGATATTATCGGCCGATATGAGCCTGTTGCCGATATATCGGTATCGGCGAATATGCCGCCGATATGAACATTTTTTTACAGAACATATAACGCAGATAAAATGCTTGAAATGGTGTAATTACTTTGTTTTTGCTCCATTGTTTGCTACTGGCAACCTGGATGAAACGCTTTTGAAGCTTAAGTCTATGGAAAACCATTGAAACTTTGAACAGTCATATCTCCGTAACGGCACGGTGAATCCGCACCAAATTCGGGGGATCCTTTCAGCTCAAGGAACCCTCTTGAACGCGAATCAAGTGTACGTCTAGAGGCCCGCTTTTGAATAAGACCACCCCCGCGTCGATAGCCCCCGGGGTTCGGGAGTTACGGTGGTTAAATTCGCGGTCCGGCGCCGACAGATCAAACAATCCCGGGGGGCTACTGACGCGCGGGGGGTGGCGTTCGAGAGGGCTCCTCGAGCTGAAGGGATCCCCCGAATTTGGTGGATATCCAGCAGCGCGTTCGCGAGATAGTGACACCAGCCAACACTTTGACTTGAACAGTCATATCTCCGTAACGGCGCGGTGAATCCGCACCAAATTCGGGGGATCCTTTCAGCTCAAGGAACCCTCTTGAACGCAAATCAAGTGTACGTCTAGAGGCCCGCTTTTGAATAAGACCACCCCCGCGTCGATAGCCCCCGGGGTTCGGGAGTTACGGTGGTTAAATTCGTGGTCCGGCGCCGACAGATCAAACAATCCCGGGGGGCTACTGACGCGCGGGGGGTGGCGTTCGAGAGGGCTCCTCGAGCTGAAGGGATCCCCCGAATTTGGTGGATATCCAGCAGCGCGTTCGCG
Source organism: Sinocyclocheilus grahami (assembly GCF_001515645.1). NCBI lineage: Eukaryota > Metazoa > Chordata > Actinopteri > Cypriniformes > Cyprinidae > Sinocyclocheilus > Sinocyclocheilus grahami. The sequence goes on along the minus strand of NW_015505879.1, from coordinate 413,675 downwards.
AGATAGTGACACCAGCCAACACTTTGACTTCAGTAAGGACTTGTTCAGGCAGCAGCATTCAAGCGTCGTCTTATTCGACCGTAAGTGCCCCGCGAAGTGGACTTCACATGAAATTCTGCCATGATTCCAGTTTCAAGGGAACGTACACATTACATTCAAAGGGCATTAAAGTGCGCGAAACGTGAATTTATATTGTATTTATTTACAAAGGTATATTATGTCACACTTCACACTCTAGTAAGTTTCGTCTGTGTGTGAAAACAGTAGCGCAAATCCGTGAATGAATGTTCCGAAGTTAAATAAACTTTAACGAAATAAAGTTGAATGGAATTGAATTGAATTAAAGTTGAATAAACTTCAACTTTACTGTTCAGTGCACTGATGTCAGACTCATTTTGGATAATAAAGTTTATTGTTAAATGCCCTGCCTCCATTACATATATCTGTCACGTCATTATAAGTGTTTGATCACCACAATTGTGTGATCATTGCAAAAAAATTTCTTTATGTACAGATATTCTGTTTATGTATATACTGTATTCTATATATAGTGCCAGTCAAATGTGTGGACACACGAATGGGAAAGTGTCCAAACTTTTGACTGGTACTGTACTATAATATACACAAAGAATATTGGCCGATATATGGCCTTTTTTTTTACTCCCTAATATCGGTATCGGCCCCAAACAAAACCATATCGGTCGGGCTCTAGTCATAATACGTACAATTACACATGTTTTACATCTTATGAATGTGTCTATGTCTATCTTTGTCTTTCTTATGAACTGGTCAGCTGAGAAGACTATATTTACTACCTATTTGCAAAATCTAATTCTTCTGACATAAATGTCAGCCTTCTTTTTCAGATATGTCATTAAAGCTAAAACTACAATTATACTCACGATAGCTCCAGTGACATTATTGTGGTGGTTTTCTTGCGGCTATGAACACGGTGACTGGGCATGCTCAAAAAATACATGTAATGCACATATAAATTAATATGTGAATCAGATTGTAAAGTTTAGAGTTTATAAAAACTGAACTTTTAGAATCTGAAACTGGACTGAATTCAGTTCCAGTTGATGAAAATTACTGCATGATAACAAACCAACTGTTATCACAACTGAACAAAAACAGCATTTCTAATCAATCAATGAGGTTAATTTGGTTTAAGATGCTACTTAAGAAGGCAGCTACCTATTTAGACAGTAGACAACAAGGTAGCCAGGTTTTGAAACTAAACTAATAAGGGCCCAAAGGGACTAAGCATTCAGAAATCAGCCTCCAGAGCTTCAACACACTGTGGATAAACACATTTCCTCTTTAACTGCAATGCTCACCATCCTAGGGCCATTAAAACCTCTCATCTAAGCTAGATAATTCGCCTAGTGCTAATTTGCTTCAGGCGGTGCATTACACAATTAGACCAATGAAGATTTATCACAAAGTGCATTCTGGAAATGAAGCACTTCTCTGTTGGCAATGTCAGAGCATCTCGTGCAAACATGCACCGCATCCCCTCTCGCTCTCACTCAAGAGCTTCTCTCCTGGCAAAAAGAACAGCGCTCCAACGTGGATACAAGTGAGTGCAAAAACACTTCAGTGTTCACAGTGTCAAGCACGGTCTATTTTCAGTGCTGGCTGCCTGTGTCCTTGAGTAACTGTTCTTTTAAGCAGAGCAACGCTCAACTCTGCTGTCAGCCCTGTTACTTCAAGCCATTATAAAACTGAACCAGGTCTTCTGGGAGACACGTCAAAGCGAGTGTGCTCCTTTTCCACCCAACCTGAAAAACAAAGACCTACATAGCCCTACCATGCAAAAATTATTTATTTATTCCCCCCCCCCCCCTCCATGTAATGCGCACTACCTTGCTGCTTTGTGCAGTCTGTGCTGAGCCAGAGCACTGGGGTAGTTTTACATGGAAATCAGCAGAAATGTAGATGGGAAAACCTGATTAACACAATGGAGACTGGTGTCTCCGTAACCTTAGAAAACTCCCCTCTTGCTGATTCATCACACTGTTTTACAGAGGGCATTTCTGTAACAAAAATTATGTAAAAAATGGATGAATAATTCAAGGGGACGACCAAAGGATGTCCACAGTCACAGCTGTCAACGCCGAAGGCTATACTACTCTAGTGAGAAAGGAAATAGCCTAGGGAGAAACAGCATGGAAAACTGTACAAATTGGAAAATAGTCAAATTATGTGGTTCTTAGGACTTAACTAAAATATCTTTATCTTCATTAAATGTATTTACTTGCCCGAAGAAGGTTAATCATCTAATAACGCTGGCCAAAATATTTAATATTCCCAATATATTTGCAAAGATTTAGCTGGTGATATAAATTTAAGCAACACTGTCAATTTCATTATGATTTTAATGCACTTTTAATTGGCTATTAAGTTTCCTAATGAGCGTGCCATTAGTATAATTTAACAATTAGTCTAATTAGCATCTCTGATTTATACTTGAGTAGAAAAACACCATTCATATTGTTAAGCTTGATTAATTTCCATGAATCACTTCAAAATGTCAAGTGTTCATTTAAAACTCTAATTTAATTATTAAATTGTGCCATCACTAAAATTACACATGTGGCAGTTTTTATGCATTCAAATGTTTTAAATAAAAACATTCACAGGCAAATATTCCCTTTTTTAATCTATTGTTAGAATGGTGCATCAAAAATTCTTTATTTAGTGAGACCTTTTAACAGCTTAAAGTAAATTCATAAACATCAATACTTATTTAATATTATAAATATTTATGTACGCATGTGTGTTATAACTATATTAACTAGTCCTAACCTATAGGACAGTGTATTAAAATATGTAGTTAGCACATAATTAGTCATGGTGAGGTTCTCTGTGGTTTGACTGCAGTATTGCCATTTCATACTAAGAAAAGTTTTGTATTATATACCTTACTGTCAAAGCCTCTTAATGATCATCAACCACATGCAGATCCATGTATAGACCATCTGCAGCTCAGCACAGAGCGGGGAAGAGAGATGTACTGCAAAAGATGCTGCTCTAGTGGGAAATGTCTGTTTATAATGGCTCTATAGAAGACAACAGGATCCATTATCATCTCTCTTATGAAAAAACACTCCATAAGGTGCTTCCTGCAGCAGACTTCACCACTCAGCGGGACGGCCATGGAGCTCACTGAAATATAAGACAAAAATGACATATTCCAGCCCTGATGAAGAGCTTAAAGTATTCTGTTGCTGACAAGAATCTACAAGACATGCAATCCTGCAATTTTGTTAAATTACTTTTCAAATACTTTCGACAATTACAATTTTCTAGTTACTTTAGATTTTTCTAAGGTATTTTGGTGTAACATTTGACTAAACAGCTTTTTTGTCTTTTGTCTTTCGCCAACCAGCTTTAAAAAAAGTAGAATTTAAAATAGCTAATGGCTATGTAATGTAAAAAAATTTAATAATTTCAATGATTTAAAAAACTGGGAGGTTTAATCTCCAGAAACTCAAACTTCTTAATTCCTTTCTTTTTTTATTAATAAAACACTCCAGCGGTCTAATAGTGTGCAGGAGCTTAAAAAGGCCACTAAATTGTAACGCAGCAGCACTAATTTAAATTTCATAAAAGGACCTGAATAATATGCTTTCCATGTGTGACTGCTGGTGACGAGCTTAGAAAAGAACCACAGCGTTCAGATTGATATCAATAAATGGCCTTTTCTTTGGGAGTCCCACACATCCGTGGCTGGAACCACAAACCCGGTCTAAAGTTTCTGCCTCCTGGGAGGGAACTGCACAGGCCGGGCCACGGCACATGAAACGGATCTGTAGCCCCCTGAATCTCTGAGACCACAGCTGACACCCCGACCACAAAAAGGCCTTATCATGTGGGAGAGATAGACAGAACCCAAGGCAAACAATCCCCAACATCAACTCTAAAAACAGACACAACCGGCGGCAAAGGCAACCGCATTAAAAAAAAAAAAAGAGGGAAGACGTTCTGGTGACTTCAATGCGATGATACAGCACTGTATGAGTTACATAAATAAAGGACAGGGCGAGACCACAGCTGACACCCCGACCACAAAAAGGCCTTATCATGTGGGAGAGATAGACAGAACCCAAGGCAAACAATCCCCAACATCAACTCTAAAAACAGACACAACCGGCGGCAAAGGCAACCGCATTAAAAAAAAAAAAAAGAGGGAAGACGTTCTGGTGACTTCAATGCGATGATACAGCACTGTATGAGTTACATAAATAAAGGACAGGGCTGTGCCTATAATCAATCAGGCTTAACGCACACAAAGACGGGGGAAAGCCGTTCCCTGACATTTCATGCCTGACCACTGCCTTCGAAAAGCTCGCCACCCCCAGCGATTCAGCGCCAGTGGCCCTAGACATCTTTTCAAGAAAGGTCTGCTGAAAGCATGGCCTTTGGCTATTGATTAGGCCGGGCTGGAACCCACCACCTACCCCCTTGACCTTTAAAGTTCAAAAGGTCAATGCAGGAGAAAAGAGGAAGGGGGTTGGGAAGAGATAACTGTGGCAGTAGATGAATTTCCATTCGATCAAGGAACTGCCACATGGGACAACTCACAGCCTAAATCTAAGCAAATCAGAAACTAAAAAGAAAACTACAAATCTTCATTGAAATATGTGAAACTTTGCGGGAAAGTATTAAAAATACAGAAATCCTTGTTCACAAAATGGACAAAATTGTTCATATTGAATGTAATATGATTTTTATTCAAATTATTATTAAGAATGACAATGACAACAAATTTAAAAAATAAATTAACTAAACTAATGTATTATTTAAAATTGTAACATTTCTATGCGTCATGCTAATATTTGCTGTGCTATCTTTAATTTATGCTGATACAAATATCACTATTACAGCAGTAAGTGCTCATTTGCATAAAATTATGTTCAGCTTAACATATTCACATCATCAACAGTCTCTCATGTCACCACAAACTGCCAGCTGTCATTACAGAATTGCAAACTGTTAAGGATGAACACCTTGTAAACCATAACTCACATTTTTGTCCACATTGATTTCAATAGTTCCAACTTCGGATGTCCTACAACTTCAATATCAGACCAGTCTCCTGCCAAGTTTTTACTAACCCTCCAAAAACCCAGAACTGTTTTGTATTTTGCGGTTCTATAGACTTTTCCTTCACTAAACTTGACTATTATTTCTTGAGCATCTATCTGATGACGGCAAACATGGCCTGACTTGTCAGCATGATAAAAGCTGCTTGTTTGCGGTAGCTGCCAAACTTTTGATTGTTTGGGATTGCATTAGTTTAAGTAGGATGAAGACAAAGACACGCTTGGGCTGAGCACCAGCAGCAGTTCTACTGTAAGAATGGCCAAGTCAGTGGACCTTATCCCATCATACACACCCAGAGAGACATTATGGCCCATGCAGAGAAGCGCAACTTGGTTATACAATATGCATAAAAGTTCATATTTTTCATATTTTATTGTTTAGAGTTCACCTGACCCCAATCGGCTTTGATGCTTACATAAGGAGAGTTCTTGCATTTAAAAGAAAGCTAGATGGAGCACAGTGGAAAGAAACACTATAGGGGTCTAACTTAAAAAAAGTTTGACTATTTTTCACTTGACATGCCTTGAAAGTACAACACTTGTAGAGGAACAATCAAAAAAATTATGCACGATGCAAATGTGGGAGCCAAAGCCATCTGTCAGAATGAATGCAATGGCAGTGATACTTAAAAGAGGATACATTTTTTTATGAGTGCAAGCTGTATAACAGCTAAACCACAGCATACGAATTAAAACGGTCACAAAAAATATATTTTGGGGGAAAAAAACCCTTACTAATCAATTAGTTGTTAGATCACAAGCTAATTAATTCAGTGGTTTTCAAACTGAACATTTCAAATGAACATTATTGTGAAAGTTCTATGAATATACAACCACATTTCTTTAGTTAAAAATAGCAATTATACATTTTGTATAATAAAACTAAGCCTAGTATGTTTTTCTTATAGCTGCCCTTATATTTTATTACAAAGCGGATCCTTTGTAAGGGAATAGTCATATTTAGGCATCATTTGCATTAAAACATTTGAAAACCCCTGGCATTTAGGCTATGTTCACCAGTGTGACTTATTTATATACAGCACTTCTACAAATATGCATAATGTAAAATTGCCATGCTTTATAAAATCTGTAAAGAGGCAACCAAGATAGTGTGTCTAGTAGCGTGCAACCAACAACAACCCGAGGGAGGCCAAGTTGCTTTATTGGGAGGCCTTGGGGAGGGAATGCAGGTGCTACGAGGAGACATCTTGGGTTGCTTTGAGAACAGACAATACACAATGACAGAGTCATCGGCGTAGTTGCTAAGGGAACACATACACAACCATCAGGGTCTTTTGATCTGTTGGGAGAGAGCGAGCGAGCGAGCGATTGAGAGAGAGATGCATCACATATTCATCTCAGGAAAGTACAGAGAGTAGTGGGCTAAAATAAAAGTACTTAACCTTATTAATCTGATAAAAGAAACCATGACAAACTAAAGCATGCCAAAGAAATGCACTGTCATGGCGTTAATCTTTATTTGTTTGCTGCTTATCTTAATAGCCAATAATTGCCTCTCTGAAGCAAATCAGAGCTGATTGCATATTTCAAATTAGCATACATAACAAGTGCATCATGTTGATGCAGCTAATAAGAAAAATAAAATCAATGCCATTAACAATTAGGCTAATATGAAGCCTCCTATCACTGTATATAAATAGGGATGATGATGATAAAGAGGTTTTGCTTCGGGAATCGGCTGAGATCAATACCGGTCAATGGATGAGTGTTGAACACACTTCTGAGATCAGTAGAAATAAAAAGCCAAATCATTGTGATGTTTAAACCTATGGAGGAAACGAAAATAGCCTGAAGTTCTTCTAGGATGTTTACAGTCACCGTTTTGAAGAGCCATTCCTCTAAAACAAATTTCTCAGCTGCAAGAGTGCAAGTTAGGTGCAGAAAGAATATTAGAAGAGATTAAAACAATTAGGTAAAACCAGAGCCGAACGGTAACGTGAGACCATCTGTGACTCAGGAAGAAATCTCTCACCTCCTGACAAAACTGCACTCATTGAAGGCTGAGGCCCCGTTTACACTAGTGCGTTTTCATTTTAAAACGCATAACTTTTGCTACGGTTACGCCTATCGTTTACACTACTCTGGCGTTTTTGACCCTCGAAAATAGAGACATTTGAAAATGCTGCAGACCCCGTTTTAGTTTGAAAACTGCATTTCAGTGTAAATGGACCAAAACGGAGACTTTTGAAAAGTTGGCGTGGCTGCCAACATTCGCTCTGCGTATTCTTGCGTATTCATCATGCTCATTGTTGTACCCATAGATATGTATACGTAGATGGCCCATTCGACCGTTCCAAGCACACAGACGCATCCGCCATCTAAATAATAGGGAATCTACCAATACATATCTATGGTTGTGTAGTGTAGACGGAGATCATTTCTGAAACGCAGTGAAAACGCCAGTGTACGCCGTTTTCATTTTAAAATGCCATTCATTGTAAACAGGGCCTGAGAGGCTTGGGTATCACCGGTTCTTGTCTTTGTACACTGGTGAGTCTTAACAGTTCTAACCAATGCCTTTTGGGAAAGGGCGCTCTGGCAACCCATGATGGGCCCCAAGGGAAGGGTTTGCCTGCTCTTTCTTCATGGCATGGTTTGTACTTGCTCAGGACTTTTTCAGATCTGAGGCCTAAATGGCTCAAATCTTCAAAAATTGCATGAGCTACATGCCAAAACATGTTTGAACATGAGCATTACAGGCCACATAGATGAAAAACCCTCATACACGGATAACCGTAATTCTTTTTCTTACATAATTGCATTAAAATTGGTTTGTAACAATGGTTTTATATACATTTTATTTGTGCATTCTTAAAGTCACAATGACGTGGAATTAGCAACAGATCTACCATATTATGCCATCTAGTCTAGAGTCAAAAATGATTATATAAAACAAATGTCGGGCGGGGACTTGGATCTATACATTGGTTATTGATTGGATTGTTGCAGATTGGCTAAAACTGAGCTTACAGTTAATTGTAAGGAAGGGGGTTTTAAGCACACTAAATGATTGGAGAAATCCAGCTCATGTCACCAGAGAAAAATCTGCTGGAAGATCGAGTTATGACATTTTGATTACGAATTACAAACATTACTTTAAAAATAAAGGAAAGGTCACATTAGCTATATCTCATTGAAATTCTGCTGGCAAAAAAGTCCAATAGCATAGCAATGTATGAAGCACAGCTCAGACAAAAGTCACTTTCAAACCAATCAGATTTCTGTTGGCCTGTGTGGCGAATTTGCATGACCAATAAACATAAGCGAAATCTGCGTGGGTAACTTTTACGACCGTAAGCGTAACTTCAAAATGTGAGGATTCCTACTGAAATGACTGGATTTTGTCTGTGAAATTTAAGGAATTTAACTTAAAAAATGTCCAAAATAAAAGGCTCATTTGAAAAACATAAAATTGGTGCAATAACAATACTGTGCAATAGTCACACAAGGGATCAGACAACCTAACTCATAAAGACTACCTTACCATTCCTTGACTTGCGGTGGTATTGTTAGGGTTCGGGATGGTGGAGTCAGGGTGTGACGTGTGGGTGGAGAGAAGCAGATTTTATTGGGTGGAGTGAAAAGCCCAGCATGCGTGGAAAGACTAGGCAGGAGACAGGCTTAGTCTATCAAACAAGAGAGAGGGAGAGTAGACACAGATGGTCCCCATCAATAACCCCCACTCTTTCCTCCACCACCAAGGGTGTTCATCCACTATTTGGGCACTAGAATCAAGCACAAAGACTGATGGTCTGGCCGGAGCAGATGGCAGGTATTTGTGGACCTGTGGGGAACGGTGGTACAGGATGCCTCAAGCAGGAAGTGTGAGAATTCTACAGCAAAAGAGACTTCATTAACAATAATGGGCGGTAAATTGTAATGACATAGCTGTCAGGCAGAGGCATTGTTTTAATTACTGATAATAAACTGGTTTAAGTTTATTTTGATTTTGTTTGTAATATAGTTTAGAGCCAGTAAGAAGTCTTTCCTGCATTGCCATTTAGTGCCACTACTGCACTTGCACCACCAAAAATAAAATAAAAAGGGCTTTCCAATTTCCAAATCAATTGTCTAGGGCTTTTTATGTAATAAGCAAAACCTGGAAATAAAATAAAAAATATATATATATTTGTGATTATAGTCTGACCTTTTATGAAATAACTGGACATCCAGGGTAAGGCTAAACTAGACAGAATAAGGTTTGAACTATGAATAATAAGTAGCACTATAAATTACACAAGCCCCAAGACTTTGGTAACACTGAACAAACCGTAGGACAAGTTTAGACAATAACTCATAGTTCATTTATAATTTAGCAAAGTTGGTGTCAGTATAAAAAAGTAAAAGTGACATAACTTAAATCTGATGAGCAACTGATGATGAATAAATGAATGAATCAATCTATCAAATCAATCAATCAATCAACAAGGTAAAGTGTATATCTTAGATTATGTAACTGATTACCATCTCTTTTAATTTCTTTCAATTCTTTCACTAGTTCATATTAAATAGTTGGTGTTGCCATTCATTTTTAAAAGTACAAAAATATTCCAAATATAGATTGTCAATTCAAATCACAAAATAATGAGCAAGTTCTGTTTTGAATATATATTTAGATATAAACTACCCAAATATGTAAAATCTCTGTAGCCATTACTAAATCAAACCAAAGTTTTACATAAAAAATATATATATAGACCCTCATTCAGAAGTGCATGGCAGGGCATTTGTGTATCATTTAAGAGCTTCATTAGAGGTTATAACATTTATGTGGGGAAATATGCACCCATGGCAGGTTGAGTACAGCGTCCATGTCAGGAGCCAGCAGGGGCAGGCCAGTGAGTCGTGACCCGGTGCCATGAAAGAAACGCCAACTGTGCGACATCAAACAGACAATCTGGCCAAAGAAAACAACACTAGTGTGCTTTGCCAGCAGGCCAAGAGACCAAATTATGAGTTTACACGTCTCTGCACTTGCTATGAAGTAATGCACCCATGTGTCACAAAGTACAAATAAAAAGCTATACTTTTTAAAGCAGAATTCATACATTTTCAATAGGGATGGACTGAAAAGTCACATAATGTGTCTGAAATATAAATTTAACAGATGCATTAATGCACATTAAGAGTAACATGATAATTCTAGACTGATTTAACTAGACTTGATTCAGCTTTCACATCAATACTGCATCTTTGTGCCTTTCCATATTTTGTTATGTTCATCTTACATCATTCTCTCTATGCAGTCAGTGCCGCATGGAGCGCAGGGTGATGGATATGGCAGGTTTGTGTGTTGATAAGACTGACTGTCAGGTTCTCCTGCGGCTTTCTGTGCAACAACCACTGGGATTCTCACACCTTTCAGTCCTAGCTGCATGGCTGACCTAACCTGATAACTCTAAAATAAGCTTCATATGACTCATGATGGTGCTAAAGCAAACAATATGAGTCACAGTTATGACGGATTAAACATTGCCAAGTTTATAGATCAGAAGAACAGAAACAACACTAATGAACAAGTTTTGTGTGTATATATATATGTGTGTGTATATACACATACATATACAGTGGGTACGGAAAGTATTCAGACCCCCTTAAATTGTTCACTCTTTGTTATATTGCATATTTTGACCCATTTTGCATTACAAATTTTTGAGAAAAAAATTATATTTTGACCTTTTTATGAAAAGGTGTTCGTGTATGTGTGGGTCAAAAAATTTCTTGATATTTGTGAATCAAAAATAATGAAATAATGAACAAGTTTTGTGTGTATATATATATGTGTGTGTATATACACATACATATACAGTGGGTACGGAAAGTATTCAGACCCCCTTAAATTGTTCACTCTTTGTTATATTGCAGCCATTTGCTATATTTTCTGTGAGCACTTGACTGAATTCTGTCAAATCAATTCAAAATTGCAAGAGTCTAAATGCTAGATAAATAAAGATCAGGCAGGTTAAAAGTCAAATTAATTTATTTTAATAACTTGCACTGAGCTAAAAGCAAAAAACACCTTCAAGTGAGAAAAATTAAATGTTAACAATATTAAATATCTGTCTATGTAACCCAGCTAGGTTATAAACAAAAAAAAAACACTTCTTACTACTTTTTGCACTGTTATTTCCACTGAAACATCATGACTTAATAAATTAATATTTTACAGTAAACATGGAGGGCATTAACGCACAGCAGCATATGGTAAACCATGAACACACAGTAGCATCTTATATTTCACATGTATAATTGAGTAAATGATGACTGAAATGATGAATTGTCATTTTTGGGTGAACTGTCTCTTTAAGGTTTTCCAAACTAATCCTAGGTGATTTTGAAAAAGGCATCTTCCAACACTTCTGTGAATTTGTCCTTCATCTGCTGACGAAAGCCACTGTACCACTCCAGCACTCTCATCCTCCTCTCTGTTTTTTCCTTCTGGCTCATCTCTCTCTCCCTCTCCAGGATGGCAGGCAGCTCCCTCCAGTCCTTGAGGAAGATGAAGGGTGCTCCTGCATCTTTAAGTAGTCGGAGCGGGGACCGGTTACCAACTGCACAGGCCCCTGGAGTCAGGACGTCCTCCACCACGGGCACAGAGCCATAGGCACAGGCTTCATAGATGCGGTAGCACTCTGTGTTCACTCCCACCGGACAAAGAGTGAGGTCAGTTTGTGCTAATGCCATCTGGTACTGTCTGGAGGTGTCTGCCGTCTCTTGAGGAAGCCACCTGATGACAAAACGGCAATAGTTTATTTTTTTTTTTAAAAACACTTGCTGCAGTCCAGCAATGTATGAGATATTATTTGTGAAGGATTTATGGGTAAAACAGAAACATGAGAATGTGTACTGGCTAAGTAAACAATTATACATACTAACTGATCATCATAACTTACACTACCATTCAAAATGTTACTTTTGGAGGGGGGGTCTCATGCTCATCAAGGCTGCATTTATTTGTTCAAAATACAGTAAAACAGTAATATTGTGAAACGTTACTACTAATTAAAATCATTTTTTCAGCGTCATTACTTTACTCTTCAGTGTCACATGATCCTTCAGAAATCATTCATGGTGCTCAAGAAACACTTTTCAGTATTCTGTGATTAATAAAAAGTTAAAAAGAGCCACATTTAATTGAATGTTGTTGTTTTTGTGTGTGTGTGTGTAAGATTATAAATGTCTTTACTGTCTCTTTTGATCTATTTAATACATCCATGCTGAATAAAAATAGAGATTTAAAAAAAAAAAAAATTACCTGACCCGAGTTTTTTTTTTTTTACATCTTCCTAACAATTGAGTAAGTATTTTAAATATTTAGTATTTAAATTTGCAATTTTGTTGTGAATGCAATCTGTTTCAAATTAGACCGACAAAATAATGGACAGTACTTCCAAAGATACATACTTCTCTCTAACATGCATGAGGCAATCTTTCTCCAATCCGTTCTGCTTTAGGACGCCCATGAGAGTTTCCCTGGAGGAGTTTTTGTACATAGTCCCGAGAAAATTGCAGAGATATGGTCTAGCAGTTTTCACCATCTGACCGCTAAGTGTGACTACAGGGAAATGCCTGTATCTGTAGAGAAAGAAAAAGCACGTTATAAACAATCAAACTAACTGATTTTATCCTAAATTATATAAAAACAATAAAATCGGATGCTAATAAAATATTACAGAAACCTACCTCATAAAATATAAACGTTTTTAAAAATTGAAACTTACGTGGCAACACCCAGTGGCCACTGGAAGATGTCTTTATCATTGACCCAAGGACTGTCGTACACAAGAAAGAGCGGGTCCACAAACCCGCCGTGCCTCTTAAGGTAAGGACTGATCCAGTCGTTATTGCACTGCTCGTTGCCCAGAAGAACCACAGCAACCCGAGATACAGAGCGCATCTGCACCAGACTCTGGACGTGCTGCAGCCACTGGATGGAGTAAGAGATTTTCTGCTGCTCACGGCCATTCAAAACCAACACCACACTGTCTGTGTTGAGAGAAACGTGCCCTTGGACCACTGCTGGCCCTGTGTAAAAACTGAGGACAGATTATAATAAAAGAGATTGCAAAGTTGTGCATTCTGAATTTTTTTGAAAGAAATCCCTATGCTCAGGAAGACTCCAATTATATATAAAAAAGAATGAATTATTAAAAACAAAAATTATATATATATATACACGACACTGGAAATAACCAAATGACAATGTCTTTTTTGATATATATATACACACACACAGTATTATTGTGAGGTATTATTACAATATACAATGTACATTTTTAATGAATTTTCTGCATTTTCTTCTGGATTTTAAAACATCGTTCATTTGTAATAGAAACCTTTTGTAATATTAAAAAAAAGTCTTCACTTCTGATCAATTTAATGCATCCTCGTTGAATAAAATGGTCAGTTACCTGAAATTGATCTTCCCAGACTGAATCTCTCCTTCTCTCCATTGGCTGGATTTGTCTTGTGGGTTGAGAGGCCCTTCTAAAATATGTTTCCACAAATAAAGTCCTAGGAAAAGGTAAACCAGGAACATGATCTCATTTATGCTCTCTACTAATGCAAAAAAACGAAGACACAACAAGCAATGCAATGATCTCTGGAACCAAAAAAAAAAACATATTGCACTTGCCAATGGCCGCTTTGCCCCAGATCTGAACTTGATTTGTTTTTGGCTTGTTCTTAGCTGCATGAGCTCGGTATGATCTGAAGGCATCTCTCCGCTTCTGCAGAACTAAGGAATATGCACGTTCATCCTCTTCCCATGGGTTCCACTCTTCCTCTCCTGCTTTTCCATTATCTGGAAACGTACATTATTAAACAAATCTGTTTACACTCCATCTTCAATTGATATGCTTTTATTGCATTTACACTATATTATATTGTTTATGTTTATTACAACAAACCTATTAGATGATGCAAGTTATGATTAATTGTCTTACCTATTATCACATAGCCCTTTTTTACCACGCGATGAACGCGAGAAATAACCCTCTTGTTGAAAAATACATTATACGCTGCATACAACGAAAACATCGCATAAGCCAAAACAACTATGATCCCTATTTTCCGGCGTAAAAATCTCATGTTTAATTTTCAGGTGACCATCGTGCGGATTCCCGACCAGTGAACACATTTTTGGTTTTGAGTCGGATCTTTTTAATGAATTGGTTCACGTTTAAACGATTCGTTCTCAAGCCCGAGAACCGATTAGTAAGCTGAGAAGAATCGGATCAAAAGAACCGATCCGCCGAAATGAGTCGAACGTCTCGTCACTACTGTTTACATTTTCCCGAGACTGCCTTGTACTGCCTGTTCAAAACTATAACAATTATCAGAAATATTTAAATATTTCAACAAATATATTGAAAATAACATGAGGAGCTAATTAAATAATGTATTGTATTTATCATTTAAATAGCTTTGGGTGAGGAATTATTTTATCATCTCCGTTTTACTTTGCCCTTTCTGTTCAGTAAATACCCAGTCAGCTATGAAGCACCGAGGGAGGAGCTTCCGCAGTACAAGCTCTCTCTTCAAAGGTCGGTGTGACCGTCGGTGTAAGTAGCCTTTTAACCGCACAACAGTGATGTCTCTGCCCGCTCGTTTGGGGGCTTTCTCCCCTTACCTGCGGGCTTGTGGTCCGCTGAAAGCGTTACTTCCCGGAGCAGTGAACACAGAAGGGCTGGTGAAGTCTGCTGTGTGCGGTAGGTGACCACATACCGGGGACATATCATGACAGGCTGTTCACAACTCTTGATTTTCTAGACCAGTATCGGGTGTTAATGCACGACTAGTAATAAATTACTGTAATTTATTTATAATCATGTTATATAAAGCAATAGTGAATTTAACATCGTTAAATTTTATGTTTTGATGTAACCTTGTCCCTTTAAAATTCTTTGGTCAGGTCAAGATTTTTTCTTTTTTTTTAAATTTTATAATATTTATTTGAAAGAATTAAGAGCAGTTATATGTCTATCCTTGTTGTTCAACTGGTTGAGGCTGATAGAGGATTTAGAAAGTAATTAGAAATAAGCAATGCAATCTTTTTAGAGAGTAATTAGTACAGTAATCTAACTACAGTGTTGAAGATGTAATTAGTAGCTAGTAGTAATTACTTTTTTACAGTAACTTACCCATCAGTTCCAGACTAATGTTTGTTGTGCTACAGAAATAGTCTAGAAATTAAAGGTCTGAATAAGATGTCTTTGTATTACTTTATTCAAATATATTATTTACTTGTTCTGATTGTTGTGGTTCCATTGTTGCATACCAGACCTCATTCTAATACAGTAATTAATCCTATAATAAGTCATATTATTGACATATTATATATGTATAGTATATGCGTGACCCTGGACAACAAAAATTGACCCTTATGACTGGTTTGTGTTCCAGGTTCACAAATCATATAAAACTATAAATTAATATCTTTATATAAATTATTTAATTAATTTACAGATGCAATATAATAGGTTATATCCCTTATATATATATATATGCAATTACCATTTTATATCCTTTTTAGGCCATTTTGGAGCACGTCTCACTCACACCGACATCAAAATCCCTGACTTCTCTGACTATCGGCGTGTTGAGGTGTTGGATCCCAAGAAGTCCTCTCAGGAAAGCGGCGATGCTAGACGGGCCTTCTCTTACCTGGTGACCGGATCCACTGCTGTGGTGGGTGTCTATGCTGCCAAAACGGTCGTGACCCAATTCGTGTCCTCAATGAGTGCCTCTGCTGACGTCCTGGCCCTGTCCCAAATCGAGATCAAGTTGTCCGACATCCCAGAGGGGAAAAACATGACCTTCAAGTGGAGAGGCAAGCCTCTGTTTGTTCGTCACAGAACAGAGAAGGAGATCGCAGCCGAGCAGAGCGTAGATCTCTCGGAGCTCCGGGACCCCCAGCATGACAAAGACCGCGTCACCAACCCCATCTGGGTCATCGTCATTGGTGTCTGCACTCATCTCGGCTGTGTCCCAATCGCAAATGCCGGTGATTACGGCGGGTACTACTGCCCCTGCCACGGGTCACATTATGATGCTTCAGGAAGGATCAGAAAAGGACCCGCGCCTCTCAACTTGGAGGTGCCTTATTATGAGTTTCCTGATGAGGATACTGTAATTGTTGGATAAACACTGGACATTTTCTCTGCATGCTTTTAATGTGTCTGGCTAAATCTAACTATTAATAAATATATGTTTTAAAGCAACCAACATCTGTTTTTGAGGCTTTTGACTGGGCATGCAAATCTTGGTTACAAATGAACAAACACGGTTCCATCAGAACGCCAACAACAAAAGTTTCATTAAATATTTTTTAAAAGACATTCAACAATATCATTCATATATATTCTACAATGTCTAATCCAGGGCTGTCCAAACTCGGTCCTGGAGGGCCGGTGTCCTGCAGAGTTTAGCTCCAACTTGCCTCAACACGCCTGACTGGAAGTTTTTATGCCTAGTAAGAGCTTGATTAGCTGGTTCAGGTGTGTTTAATTAGGGTTGGAGCTAAACTCTGCAGGACACCGGCCCTCCAGGACCGAGTTTGGACAGCCCTGGTCTAATTGTTCTGAAAACAAGCTGCACATTATGTCAGGATATTAATGCAAAGAATATACATTGTCAGATTCATAGGGAAGCTTGTTTCTGGCACGGGAAAAAAAGGTAAAAATTGCAACTTTTTATCTCAATTCGGATTTTCACAAGCCACAATCTTTATCACAATTCAGGATATATATTCTTTTCTCATAATTATCACAAATCTGACTTTTTTCCCCTTAGAATTCTCACAATTCTGTGGGGGGTTTTTTCCATCATTAAATAATTCTGACTTTTTTCTCAAAATTGCGAGAAAAAAAATCTGAATTGTGAGATTAAGTCACATTATTTTTATCTCACAACTGTTTTTTTTTCCTCGGAATTCTGAGTTTACATCTCGCAATTCTGTTTTTTTGTTTCTGCCATGGAATAATTCTGACCTTTTTTCTCTAAAATGCAAGAAAAGAGTCAGAATTGTCAGATATAAACTCCTGAATTGCGAGAAAAAGAGTCAGAATTGTAAGATAAAAAAAAAAAAAACTCACAATTACCTTTTTTTTTTAATCCTGTGGAGGAAATACGATTTCACAGATTCAAATGTACCATATAAAGTAAAAAAAAAATGTATACAGTACTAATATGCTGTACGCCAGTTTCAACTGCAGTACTCAAGCGTCCAATCAAACAACCCATATGACACATGATTAAAAGGTTTGAAATGTTGTTTCTCATTACGTCAGTCTACATAATGCACTTCAGCTTGAAGTTCCTTTTGTATATAGCTCAGAAGAGCAGCGGTCACTTGTTGCTGTAGTGTGGCGTTTCCCATTACAAGGGCAGTCAGCTGTGCAACATCAGTCCATGTTATTGAGCCTAGGATGGTTACTATATCCTCACAGAGTCTGCGCTGCTGGTCAGGTGTCAGTTCCATGATAACCTGAGGTAGAGGTTTAAACTGTCCGCTGGTCATCCAGCATCCAATCAGTCCACCAACAGCCCCACCTTTAAAAAGACAAAAGCACAGGTAAGAGAAGCCAGCATCACATATTACAGTGTATATATATATATATATATATATATATATATATATATTTAAATA
This sequence comes from Sinocyclocheilus grahami, assembly GCF_001515645.1. Lineage (NCBI taxonomy): Eukaryota > Metazoa > Chordata > Actinopteri > Cypriniformes > Cyprinidae > Sinocyclocheilus > Sinocyclocheilus grahami. The sequence continues at coordinate 395,894 of NW_015505879.1, read as the reverse complement.
TTTACACATTTTAATTACTTTATTTAAGTTGGCCCTCCATATGAAACACAATGGTAAGAACGTTAAATCAGAACGTTTTTATTTTTAATCTGTCGGCTTATATTTTCACTTCTCCTTTTTACCTATAAATTTAGCTCTCTCTCTCTCTCTCTATATATATATATTCATATTTAGCTAAATCCTACTAGTTTAGGTTATTTTATGTGATGCGGAAGTGTTCTCTTATTTTGAAAAGCTCTTTCAGCTGTGCTTTTTTAAAACGTCACCGTCAACAATTTCTGTTTTCACACAAAGAATATTTGCACTGACCTTATGAGTAGTTTGTGCAGTCGCTGTAATACCGATCGAGATCGAATTATTCCGTGATATGTCTAACTTTGCTGTTGATGTCTAAGTGAAAGTAAACTGTTCCGTCATTTACTTCCTAAACGTGTCCGGACATGCCTAACAAAATGTGACTTTTAAATCCAGTTTAAACTCACCATCATCTCAGCAGAGCCAATGATTGGGTGTTTCCCGCGTGCAGTAGCTCTTATCAGATGCTCTGCACTGAAAGCCGCTGATGCCTGGACATCATGACAGTGTTAAAGACTGAAACTGCTGCTTTGGCTGGAATGAGTGAAAACTTGTGGTTGGAAAAAGCATGTGCTCACCTTATTCCTGCTTTACCATTATGGATCATTGAATATGCATGGACTAAACGGATGAAGGAGGTCTTAGAAGGTGTTTCTTGCTATGTTTTTAATAACCCAAACAAACCTGTTACAACCTGACACTTTCCATCAAGTGATGATTTTTTACATAAGTATTTCTTGCATATCTTGCCTTGCTTTCAATTAAAAGCAGTATAATCTATTAAATCAATCATGCCTTTGCATGTTATTACACTGTTACTTGTTACTTTATTGTCATAAATCAACTGCACAGTTGGTGCAAGTCAATAATAGATCTAACATAAACTATTTAGAAACGAATGCAAACGCATGGGAATCAACTTCAACCTTTTTCAGCTCTAGGACCCCCATTATGGCTAGAAGGTGACTGGCATCTTCTGACCCTTGAAGAGCCGTGCAGAATCCGTGTGGTGGCTGCAGAGGTCTGGAGGATCGTGCAAGCCAGAGACATCAAGCACTTTGAGAGAGTCACTGAGTTTGTGGATGTTACGTACACACTTGTGCCAAGACTAGTGACCCCCATCAAACACATGAAGATCATGTTTGGTCTGCAGACTCTGGTGAGGCATTGTTTTCTTTGATAAAATACTGTGGTCAACCCACTAGAAATAGCTTGACGTTTTTGGATAGGGATTTCCATGGGTTTTTCATTATTGTAATTATATATAATAATAATAATTTTAAAAAATTATAATATAACAATAATCATAATCATCACCGCTCTATTAAAGAACATTGGAAAGGAAAGGAAAGAACAAATACAAACAGATAAACAAAAGACACCTCAATCAGTAAGAAAAATAAAATCTTAGTCCTTCAGAAATTAGTTATTCTTATTATTTATGAGTTCATGAGATTTTACAAAATAGGAAATCCCAACGAGAATGGCGAAGTAGGCAAAATAAAATCATTAAAATAAACTTAATGTCTCCCAAAGGCAATGTACTCTATCTGATTGCATTGTTAAATTAAATTAAGCAAAGTTCCTTCCTTAATTTTATAGAATACACAAGTTTAATTGTGCGAGTGTGAATCTGTTTGGCATTACATGACTACTTTACGATTCATGAACTTTTTTTATTTTTTAGATTATCATGTGGATGTTGTGGGATGACCAGAGCACTGCTAAAATCTCTGACAAGATTGAAAACTTTTTCCCTAAAAGCCTTCCGGAGTATCACAAATGTGTAAGTATGATCTCCTTCCACCAGGGGCCACCGTAAATACATGAAAAGCCAAAGTAATTTTTAAATGTACTTTATGATGCATGGGTTCTTGTTGAAGTGTATTAAGTTAATATCTGACTATGTGTCATTACTGCATTGTATTGTCTGCATTGACACAAATAATGCTTTAAAATAGAAAATATATTTTAGGACTGCAGAGTTTTTTTTTTATACTTTCCCTTTCTTTCCTTTCGTTTAAATCATGCTTCTATATAGAGCCGCAGGAACATGGATCTCATGCAGAAAAACCAGAAAGATTTCAAGGCCTTTGCTCATGTTCTGGCCAGAGACAGGGATATGCGTGAGACTTACATTCGGGTTGGTGAAGAAAAAAAAAAACTTTGCATGGTACATTACTTATATCAGCACTAGTTTGCATCAGTTCCAGATCCTCAAATCAAATGTGACTATTTAACTTTGTAGGATTTAATGGAGGAGCAATATGGTGAACGCTATGCACAGAAACTGGAGGAGAGACTTGTACACTATTTGGGAGAGCTAGATAAAGTCCTGCCACAACCAACGTGTATTGAACAGGTAAGTGTTTATGTGCTTTTGTGTCTAAAGTAGCTGCATTTTCTGTTTAGTTGTGCTTTTTAAAAAAGGCATTACTATTTTTTTTGTGCTTTTATTTTTCAAAACAAAAAGACTGTTTAAAAAAAAATACAAAAATTAATAGCACAACAGTTTTTTTCTGACAGACGATAAAACAGCTGAAAAAATTCCAACAACTAAATATACATAAATATATTGGCTAAATATCTAGTCAGAGTCCCCACAGGTCCTTAAAATGTTTTACATTCGGTTTGATAAAAAAATAAGGTCGTCAAAAATTACACATTAACGAAAAAAATAATAATAATTGTATCAGCACAATAAACTGTTTATTGCCTTTCTTTAAGCACATTATCATATATATTCACACTAGTATTGATGTGTTATTCTGTTCTATCCTCATCTGTGTGCAGGTACTGAAGCAGTCCCATTCATATGGGAGAGGAGAGAAGATCCTAAAAAAATTACTTTCAAGGGATAGTGCATCTCTAGCCACAGTTCTGAAGAGACTCCTGCATTGCGGTAAGAAACATGATTTTGTCTTTGAATTTGCCATAACAGCTTTGAAATTACAGACATTGGCTTCGTTTACATGCACACAAATAATCCATTAGTAATCGGATTGAAGGCACAATCGGGCGCTTTTTACAGCGTGATAAACATAAGCAGCATAGTACAAAAACATAAGCAGCAGTTTTATGCGATATTTATCCAGAAATGGACAAATATTAAATCTTCTTTTTAAAACAAATACAGAAACAGTGTAGGAGAATCATTATTATATGCAAACAGCAGGAACCTCTGAACAAAAAATCGATTCTGGTTTGAAGCTTGTGACATATAAATGCACACATCAACTCGATCACTATATTTAGCGTTCATGTAAGCACTACATTCAGATTCATTAATCAGAATGAATTCAGTTCGATTGAAACAAAGGTTGTGCATGTAAGCATAGCCATTCTTCATTTTTATCTTCATTTTCTCTATTTGACAGCTGTAACAACAAATCAGAGCCTTGACGACAGTCTCTCACCATCACTTTCAAACACTTGTGAGGTACAAAGGGACGCTGAAGTTGTTAAACCATCCAATGGTACTCTCCGTGTATTTTTGAGGTCTTCTCAGAACAGCACAAAGGAGAATCGACTCTCACAAACCAGCACAAAAGAGCTGTTTGATTCTCAGGGCTTGTGGCAGAATAGAAACACAGAAACTATTTCACCTCAGGAGAAGATTTGTGGTGATGGAGTAATTGTTACGTCTACGCAGTTGTCGGATTCTGAAATAGATCAGATTGACTTCAGCCAGTCTCTTCTGGTGGAGAAGGACCTGGTTGGGAGGCACAGACAGAAGAAAACTCAATCTGAACCAGAACAGAAGGAAAGTCAGACTGATTTTCCAGAGCAGATCTGCTCCAGACATGGCAAAAAAATGAGGAGCATCCTTCAGGAATGTTCTGAAGAGCTTGATGGAGGAGTCGTACAAGCAGAATGCACTCCCACATCAACCCAGAGCACACCACCTCTTCTCCCGTACACACCACAACCTCAAGCATCTCCAAACCAGCACTCATTGTCCTCTAATCCAGATTCATCCTCTACAAACATTTCACTGTCCTACATCCAGCAGGTCAGTCTTTCACCAGTGTCCTCAAAGAATCCAGTTGCTCCTTCACCTTCAGTTCTCCAACAGTCCTCCTCATCATCTCAGTCCACAGCCTCAAAGCAACTCGCAATCAATGCAGGACAGATTTTAGCTACCGTTGTCTTCACCGAACCAAGCAGAACTGATAAACACAATCTGAAACTGTCCTTAGAGAGTCAAAGCTTCCTAATGCAGTCCAAGTGGCTTCAACCTCAAGTGTGCCTTAATAGACTAAGCAAGGAAGAATGTGCAAGAGCCATGGATTCATACAGAGCCCGTGACATTTTAGAAGGAGAACAAGAGCCTGAAGATGATCAATACATGTTATTTGATGTAAATGCATTGTATTCTGATTCATACGCCGAAGACTTAGATTCAACAGACTCTGATGACCCTGATTACAAGCCTGACTAAGACTAAAACAGAGGACATCAAAAAGAAAGTCCCAGTGAATGTAGTCTTCATCATGTTTTCAGATGCATAGCTACTCAAACACCGGTTTTAGCATTTTGCTGTGGATGTTTGAATAAACTCGCATTAGGGTTGGGAAAATATGCAGCTTTTTTACTATATTTTCCCTTATGGAGATCAAATTGCTTAAAGCTCTTGATGGTCAGCAGGTCAGTCTTTCACCAGTGTCCTCAAAGAAACCAGTTACTCCTTAATCTTCAGTCCACCAACAGTTCTCACAATTTCAGTCCATGGTCTCAAAGCAACTTGGTACTTAAAGAATCAACACAGGAGAGATTTTAGCTACCGTTGTCTTCACCGAACCAAAGAACACAATCTGAAACTGTCCTTATCAAGAGTCAAAGCTTCCTCACGCAGTCCAAGTGGCTTCAACCTCAACTATTCCTTCACAGATTGACCAAGGAAGAATGCGCAAGAGCCATGGATTCATACAGAGCCTGTGACAATTTAGAAGAAGAAAATTGCAGCGTTTAACCTTATTTTACCTCATCATTTACCTCATGGTATTTAAAATGCTCAGTCTTTCACCAGTGTCCTCAAAGAAACCAGTTGCTCCACCAACAGTTCTCCTCATCATCTCAATCCACAGCCTCAAAAAAAACTTGTCTCTCCAGGAATCAGTGCAGGACAGATTTTAGCCACCATTGTCTTCACCAAACCAAGCTGAACCAATGAACACAATCTGAAACTGTCCTTAGAGAGTCAAAGCTTCCTCATGAAGTCCAAGTGGCTTCAACAGACTAAGCGTATTTTAAGAGAACAAGAGCCTGAAGATTATCAATACATGTTATTTGATGTAAATACACTGTATTCGGATTTATACTCAGAAGATTCATGACCCTGATTACAAGCCTAACGGAGACTAAATCAAAAGACATTAAAAAGGTGCCAGCGAACATGGTCTGCAACATATTTTTAGATGCATAGGTACTCAAACATTGAGTTTGGCCATTTACTTCGGATGTTTGAATGAACTCTCATTAGGGTTGGGAAACTATGCAGCTTTTTTTACCTCATCGTTTACCTCATAAAGGTCAAAATGCTTGCCTTAAAGCTCTTGAAGGTCAATGCCAAAATATTTGTGTCCAGTATGGTTTTGGTAATCCGTCATTTTAGACTCCTGTTGCCCTGAATGTCCTATGAAGTGTGAGTATATAACTCTAAAACGACATGGTTTCCAATGTGGAACACTGTTTGCTGTTGGTTTAGTGACGTGTATGGTGGGTCAGGGTTATCGCTGGGTCTCTGTATGGCGTGCTTTAGTGGATACATGTTTTCATGCTTGTAGGTCAATCACATGCTTTCTGTGATTGACCTAGAAGGGTTATGTAAGGACAGACATTTTGGATTATGACGTGAGTTTTTTTTTTACTTAGTTTTTTGCCTACAAGGTTGGTGTTGACTCTACTAAATAGCAGGTCAGAAGTGTTTTAAGGTTAGTCTTAACCTTACTAATTCAGTGTTACGTGTGTACATGCTGGTTTCTTAAATAGGTGGTTATGCCAACAAGTACAAAAAACATGAAAGAGAGTTGTGGGTTTGAAGTTCAAGGTTATTGCTCTGTAAAACTCCATTCTGACTTTTATTTACCTGACTTGAGTGTAAATTTGACTTGATGTTATTGCAATCTACTTAGTCATTATTGCATCAGATATAGTGCGCTCATTCATATACGTGCTGTCAGGTACAAAAAAAATGGCATTTAATGTCTGTAGGTGTTTTGGATAATGATGATTGTTTGAGCTTGAAAGAGTTACATATATGATCCAAGTGACAGCATTTTTTTCTAATTTATTTTTAAGCCATATGACTTTTATTAAAGCAATAGTTCACCTAAAATGAATATTGTCATTATTTTGTCATCATTTACCTCCTGTAGTTGTCTTTTCTTACTGTGAAACAAGAATGGAAAATGTGCTTGTCACTCTTTTTTGCAGTTACACTGAATTGGGCTGCAAACCAACTGATTTTTGAATGACTTGGTTTGATTTATCGAGCTTATGAAAAGATCTTTGAACTTGATGTCCCTTTAGTAGAAAACAATGCATGAACAACTTTTGATTTGCATCACTGCATCTAAACCAACAACATGCCTGTTAGATCCTGTATCCAATTACTGAAAGAGTTGTTACCTGTAGCAGAAGAACCGCTTCTCGATACAAGCTAACAGAATGTGTTAATGTAAAAGATTGGATTACCAATCATTTTCTCCTATTAAATTAGGATAAGACGGAGATATTACTTATTGGACCAAAAGACAGTACACAGAATCTCGTGGATTACAATTTGCAAGACGGATGTACGGTTACTTCCTCTACAGTCAAAAATCTGGGTGTTATATTAGATAGCAACTTGTCTTTTGAAAATCATATTTCCCATGTTACAAAAACAGCATTCTTCCATCTTAGAAACATTGCCAAGTTGCGTAATATGTTACCTGTTTCTGATGCAGAAAAGCTAGTTCATGCATTCATGACCTCTAGACTGGACTATTGTAATGCACTGCTAGGTGGTTGTCCTGCATCTTCAATAAACAAGCTACAGGTAGTCCAAAATGCAGCGGCTAGAGTCCTTACCAGGTCAAGAAAATATGATCATATTACCCCAATTTTACAATCTCTGCACTGGCTACCTATTAAGTTCCGTATCAGTTACAAAATATTATTACTTGCCTATAAGGCCCTTAATGGGTTAGCTCCTGCGTACCTAACTAGTCTTCTACCACGCTACAATCCATCACGCTCCCTAAGGTCGCAAAACTAGACTTTTGGTAGTACCTAGGATAGCAAAGTCCACTAAAGGAGGTAGAGCTTTTTCGCATTTGCCTCCCAAACTCTGGAATAGCCTTCCTGATACCGTTCGGGGTTCAGACACACTCTCTCTGTTTAAATCTAGATTAAAGACACATCTCTTTGGCCAAGCATTCAAATAATGCATATCATAATCTTGTACTGCAGAGAGGACCTCAGATGACGCCAACCCTGAAACAACATACAGAACTACCACATTTTGCTATAAGCTTGATTGCATCATATAATACTTGCTGTTAATAGTGTTGTCTGTTTTATTACGTCTTAAATTGATTTTTCCATACATTTCTGCCATATGTACATTAACTGACAGTCACCACTGATAAGCTACCACTAAATATTGTAGAAACTTAATTTGCTGTAAAGTTGCTTTGCAATGATTTGTATGGTGAAAAGCGCTGTACAAATAAACTTGACTTGACTTGATTTGAACATTTTTATGATTGTGAGAGACCCCAAGCCTTTGATTTTCCATATTTTGTATAGTTGGAAAAAGGCTTTTCACAGACTTAATCATTTTACTTGCATAATAGCAGATTGGCCAATAGTTGCAGTGTTAGCACCAATAAAACAATTCCAGCCCACGCAAAAACGTGAGCTTAACTTATGTAAGACAGATGTGGAGACCAGCCTCTTTCATTCTCATTACAGATGTGGAGAATACAGAAATACAGTGTTAAACCTAAACGGCTTCTCTCATTATAAATGTGCGCTGTAAACAGGTGCGACTAATAAAATAGTCTGAAGTGAGAGAATGAGACAGCAATAGTTTTGAAAGAAGGAAAGTGTCTCTAAAAACAGCTGAGCGGCATGTGCATAACTCATGTTTAGTGAGGGCAGGAGTGTTTGAGGAGGAGGAGGAGGTTCAACCCCAAAACTATAGAATTTTAGACTTATGAGGTAACGGGGGAGTTTTGGACTGCCCCTAGTCTCCACCAATGGACATATGGGCAGGGTTCAACACCCATTTGGGGGGTTCTGTATAAAGCCGGTCTATGAACCGACTTAATTATTATATGCACATATTTACCTATTTATCTCATCCAACAGCCACTGGAGCGTGATTTGTTATAATAAGAAACTTAATAAGGTATTTATGTTACATTGTAAGTTCTACATATTGCTTATAGCCTAAACTAGCATATGCATTCGTGTTTTCATTCATTTAGTGTCTAAAATAAATATCTTTAGTGTTTGATATCTTTAACATGTTTTGCATATTTGTAAACAATAGAAAAATACATTTCCACATTACTTTTTGTGTTCCTTTTTGATATTTTAGAATATCTTGTCTAATTTGACGAATGTTAGACAATATTAAAATTCTACAGATCTATATTAATCTGATGATTTAGACTAGTGTTTTTAATGTAATTTATTTGCATTGCGGTGTTTGTCTTATTTATGCAAGTAGGCTACATTTCTGTTTGATAACGGACAACTTTCTTAAAGACTTTTCTTAAAAACTCTAAAAGCTTTTTTAATATATTTGCGGGGTGTAAATCTATAGCTTATAAAGTTATTGCAGTAGGCTACATTTCCAAATGCAGGTTACTGTCATATACTGATCCTAATGGAAAGCACAAATACTGTTGCTATGGTTTCCGCCTCAGGTCGTTTGTTCGCGAGAGTCTATATTAGTCTAGGCTACTGCAATTTAATACACTTTTAAAAATCCAACCCTTTGTTTTTCATGTCGGTCTAAAACAAAGACCCTTAACATAAAAAAAATAGTTATGCCACTGCGTAAATATCAGTCAACATATTTTACTCTATCAATGTCATCTTTTTCATTCTCTAGACATCTCTTTCAGACGTGCATAGACCAAGAAAATGTCTCTTGTAGTGGAAATGAACGGAGCTCAGAACAATGGCCTCAACGGGAACTTCATGAACGGGAACAGTGTCCATCATGTGAGTGTGCGGACTCGTGTGAGCGTGAACCCGGCCAAACTGAAGAGCCTCAGGCAGAGATGGAACGTCAGACCCTCAGAGATGTCCAAAAAAACACTCAACCCCATCCGAGCCATAGTGGACGGGATGAAACTCACTCCCAACCCCGAGAAACCCATGATTGCTCTATCCATTGGTAAGTTATGCATCAAATAACCTACTTGTATACAAAAAATGAAAACACAAAATGTTAAGATCCAATATTTGTAAATTAGTTCTATATCAGTCTGGCTTTAATCTATTAATTAAACATTTAAAACTTGTAAACAAATGGGAAAAAATTGTTAGTGTATCATAGCTGTATTGCTAAAAAGTACCGGCTTATTTTTTATTTTATCCTTGTCTCAATCATTGTATGTAGGCTATTATTTGCAATATTCTTTTCGCTGAGCGATTAAATCGAAATTATTTTTTTTGGACTTGATTTTCCACCAGGTGACCCAACTGTGTTTGGGAACATGCCAACAGATGACACTGTTTTACAAGCAGTGAAGGAGGCCATAGACTCACATAAATACAATGGCTATGCTCCCTCAGTTGGTAAGTCTTAGGCATTCATTTTCTGCTTGAATGAATACTGACATTTTTCAAGAGAAATGAATTGCCTCATTTGGTATACAACGATTAAATAGTCCCACCTTGCATTTGCATTCTGATAAAATGTGTATGATTTTCTCCTCATGCAAATAATCCGTATTTTAAATAACATTGACAGGTTACCAAAAGAGCAGAGAAGCTGTTGCAAACTTCTACAGCTGTCCAGAAGCTCCACTGGAAGACAAAGTGCGTCACAGCCATCATTTGTCATTTTTCATATGCTTTTGTAAGTTGATGAAGAGTAAAAAAAAATTCTTCTTAAATCTGTAGGATGTGATCTTGACCAGTGGCTGTAGCCAGGCTATAGAGTTAGCCATCAGCGTGTTGTGTAACCCAGGGGACAATATCTTAGTTCCACGTCCTGGATTCTCCCTCTATAAGACGCTGGCAGTGTCTATGGGCATCCAAGTCAAGCACTACAATCTGCTGGTGAGTAAATAAATCACACTGATAGCACGAGTGTGTAAATCAAAAAGACAAAGTCCATCACCTCAGCTTAGCATGGAGTCAGAAAACAAAATACTTTCTGTTTATGAGAGGGGGAAGGATGGGCCGGGTTTGGGGTCATAAAAGACTAGTGGATGGTTTGTGGCGTGGATAGGGAAAATTGCTGCGTCATTCTTACAATATATGGTCCACATCTGGTAAATGATAAATAGAAAGAACCATAAACACGCACATGCAAATAACAGAAAAATACAGCTCAGGTTTTAGTACAGTATAAAGTGTTATACTAAGATAGGAATAATTTTATTTGCAGACAATATAAGGATGTCTTTTAATTGAATTTAATATAGTTTTAATCTTCCTAAGCACTTATATAATCCCTTTTTCCAGTTCTGCAGTAAGTTTCTACAATACCTCTTGACTGTATCATGCCCAAGATTAGGTAATTTTTTTTTTTTCAAACTTTTTGAAATATATATTATGTTATATTTTGATCCTTTAGCCGGAGAAGTCCTGGGAGATTGATCTTCAGCACCTGGAGAGTCTGATCGATGACAAAACAGCCTGTCTGATTGTCAACAACCCATCCAATCCATGCGGCTCTGTGTTCTCCAGAGAACACCAGCATAAGATTCTTTCCGGTGAATGTTTACACAAATAATATATCAGGAATGTTTATCCACAGAACTTCCAGGATATTAATCTGATAATATTCTATGTGATCTAGTGGCATCAAGAAATTGTATCCCTATCCTTGCTGATGAGATCTACGGAGACATGGTGAGCTCACACTGAATACGGGAACACTTGTATTTACTATCTAAGAACTGTTTATTTTCCAAGCTCACAGTGGTCTTTCATGGAGTTCACACTCTACGCTCACCAATGACCTATGTTAAATGACTTAACTGAGTCTGGCTTACTTGCAAGACACTTTTCGACCTTTTAGAACACTCCTTAAATTAGAGGTTCTTTATTGGCACCTATGGTTCCATGAAGAACCTTTAACATCCACCGAATATTTCCATTGCACATAGTGAAGATAAGGTTCTTCAGATGTTCTTCACACATAAAAAATGGTTATTTTAAGAACTGGTCACTAAAAGTCCCCCCCCCCCGCCCTACATTAAAGTGTACTGCAATTGTAGGGAACATCTTTCTGTTTGGTGGCGTGAGTTTCCCTGGCTCAGCTCAGCCTCATTTAGCAGTGGAAACCACATCAGCACTGGAGGGATTAGAGTTGTGTGGTGAATGGATGTTGGAAAGCATTCTGGGTTTTATGTCATGAAGGATACTGAAGAGCAGGGGGCAATGTGTCCACAACTCTGGATAGTAGTTGCCAAGAGAGAACTTATTTTGTTATATGGAAAATAGTGGTTTTTTTTCCAACTTAATACGGTCGGCGGTCTGAGGTGTTTGTAACCCAATAAATCAGTTGGGGTTGTAAGCCAACTGAGCGTTTTGAGCGCACTTCAATGACTTTGCACTTTTCATCACATGTGTTTGTGGTTAGCACATGCGTGAAGCTTGACGTATTTTGAGGCGATAGAGAAGGTAGGGAGAGGAGCGGCCCCCTCGTTTCATTGCAGGTAAAATGTTGATTGGCTGGATGGGTTTTTGAGCTCCATCTGGGGCAGTATTGAGGACCCCATGTGGACTCGCTGTCTGGATCCTGTTAAAAACAGCAGCAACAAAACATACTTCCACGTTTGAACTTGTGAAATAGGGCCAGCACCGCAAATTGCAGTATCTTAGCCAATGGGAGATGGGGCGGATCCATCGGCCAGACAAGAAGCCATAATCGTAATTAGAGCCAGGCGGATGACCACAAAACAGCTACAAGCAAGGAACTCTCTTTCGCTACCCTTATAACTTTCTTAGTCCCCCATTCCTAAACTTCTATAAGGCAACAGGATGGTAACAGCATGCAGAACTTTCTAGAATGCAGCTAACATACTGTTATCTTTACAATCATCTACTGGCCAGGAAAAAAAAACACTGTTCAAAAGTTTGAGGTCAGTAAGATTAAAAAAAAAATAATAATAATAATAATAATGCATTCAATAGATGAAATATTATTACAAAAAAAGTATTTCAAGTAAATGCTGCTATTTTGAACTTTCTATTCATCAAAGAGTCCTAAAAATGTATAATGAGCAGCATATTAGAATGATTTCTGAAGGGTCATGTAACACTGATTAAGACTGGAGTAATGGTTGCTGTAAACTGAAATTGCATTTAATATAATGAATTGTAATAATATTTTACAATATTATTGCTTTTAAATGTGTTTTTATCAAATAAATGTAGCCTTGATGAGCAAGTTTCTCTGAAAAACATTTTTTTTTTAAACTTACACAAAAGAATATCATCCATCTTGCATTTTAAATAGATTATTATATTATATTATATTATATTGTATTATATTATAAATATGTTTAAAGAAAAATGTTGCTATTTACAGTGTTGTAATGAATGGGCTGAGTGTATCTGTTGTTCCGCAGGTATTCCCGGGCTGTGATTTTCAGCCTTTGGCACCTCTCAGCAGTGACGTGCCCATCCTGTCCTGTGGTGGTCTTGCCAAGCGCTGGTTGGTTCCTGGCTGGAGGATGGGCTGGATCCTCATCCATGATCGTAATGACATATTTGGAACCGGAGTAAGTAGCCTCTCACCTGTAACAGAAAACAAAAAATATGCACAAAAAAACATACCAATAACGCTAATGTTTACTCTAGATTCGAGAAGGACTTGTGAAACTAAGCCAGCGCATATTGGGACCATGTACTGTGGTTCAGGGAGCATTAGAGAGCATTTTGAATGACACGCCACCAGAGTTCTACCAAGGCACCATCAGTTTCCTCAAGGTAAGAGGAGAAAAGCTTCAGAGAGAAAAGCTTGTAGATTCAACATCTGACTCTGACAATAACACAATTTTATGTCCCTCTTCAGTCAAACTCAGAGATATGTTTCTCGGAGTTGTCAACTGTTCCCGGGCTGAATCCAGTGATGCCATCAGGAGCCATGTACATTATGGTGAGTGGAATTTTGTGTATTATAAGATAAGAGTGGATGAAAATGAAGCATTGTTTATAAACTTAAACTAAAGGGGTAATTTAACCAAAAGTTGCAATTCTGTCATCATTTACTGTCCTTAATTGTTGTCCAACTCCAAAATGACAAAAAAAAGCTTAAGTGGACTAAATTATTGGAAAAGTCTGGCATACATCACCGGAATTTTTATTTTTTATTAAAGGGGTCCTATTATGCTTTTTCACTTTTTCAACTTTAGTTAGTCTGTAATGTTGCTGTTTGAGCATAAAAAAGATCTGCAAAGTTGCAACGCTCAAAGTCCACTTCAAAAGGAGATATTTCATTTAACAGAAATCACTTTTCAAAAACTACAACGAACGACTCGTTTGGACTACAACGCATATTTTCCGGGATTTGTGATATCACAAATATCGACGAATTGGATGAGACGTGGTTGAGCTGCGCTAGAGAAGGCAACGAGTGTTATCACTATGTCGGAGACACACTAGCTTTCCCAAGGCAGATGAACTTAAGAGTGGTTACAATCATCCGGGTTTAAAATCGCGCTCAAATTGATTTGATTTTGACACAATATTTACACTGAAGCTGGCAGGCTGCTATGGTAAGTGGAATGACACGACATTTCCTGACCAGGCGCCGAGTGCTGCCAATCACAGCACACACTGGCCCAGCTAACCAATCACAGCACATTTCGTATTTCAGAAGGCGAAAAAAAAAAGAATGAAACATATGCATGGATAAATGATTCACAATAAGATCAATGATATGCAATTAGAAAATAAATAGGATGAATTTTCATTTCATGCTGACTTTAAACTTTGTGACTAGATTGACTCAGCACCTGTTTGATTCATTAACAAATCATTCAGACTGGATTCAATTTAAAGATCAGAATCAAAATTATTTATTTTTCTGCATTTTTATTTACACTTAAATGGTGCTTTTTGAAATGTCATGAGTGCGAGTAAATGTCAGAATGTTCATTTTTGGGTGAACTGTCTCTTTAAATGGCCTGATTAGACACTTAATCACACTTGGCACATTTGCTCATCAGAATGTCCATATTCGGAATGAGCATGTTTGCAAAAAGTGCAAAGTTGCAAGTTAGCAGAGGGTAAATGTATTTAATGCTGGCTCACCCTCAGGTAGGGATCGAGATGGAACACTTCCCAGATTTCCAGAATGATGTGGAGTTCACTGAACGGCTGGTCACTGAGCAGTCTGTGTTCTGTTTGCCCGCTACGGTGAATTATTCATCTCCCTTATCTTACCTTATACCTATTATTTGTCACAAAGTTTGGTTGCATCCATTCTGATACCTTTGTTGTTCCTTTCTGTAGGCATTTGAATATCCAAACTTCTTCCGAATTGTGGTAACCGTCCCAGAGGAGATGATGATTGAGGCATGCATTCGGATCAGAGAATTCTGTGCACGTCACTATCGACCTCGGAGCCAAGACAGCCACGAATTGGACCAGTGAAAGAAACAGACAGAGAGCGAAAGGTCAAAAGGAGGAAAGCAAAGGTCAAAGAGCAAAGCAAAGTGGTGTATACAGTTGAAGAATGAATCGAAGTGTTATAAGAGAGGACACAGTTATGTGCATTACATATGACGTGCTTTCCCTTTCAGGAAACCCACAGTTCTATGCAAACATCATATTTATATTTTTATATGTATTATGGCTAGTATTATATAGGGAAGGGGTGGGAGGGTAGTTTGAGGGTTATATACATATTCATTATTGTAAAATATTGTAGTCTTTTTTTTTCTTACACTGTAACAGACATTGTGGCAAGTTTGGGAAGCCTTGTGACCAAACCATAAAGCCATTTCATGTGTATCCTGCATGATGTGAAGTATTTATCCAATATGTGACATTTTAGGAATGGAATATTTTGTAGTGCATCTGTTTAATTTGCATGCCCAACCACTTTGAGAGTCAAAATGACATATATGGCACGTATATGACATCTAATGTTTTTTTTTTAAATATTGTTTTCAATTGTTATACCTCAAAAACTATTTAAATAAAATTGTATCTCAGTATAGGACCAATGTGTATTATTATTATTAGAAATAATTCTATAGAAGGGGGAGGAGGGAAGTATAGGTGGATTTCACCTCCCGAAGAAAAAGGACTTCCTTTTACCAATGTTGCTCTCTTACTTTCTCAAGATGTAAAAATCAGATACAGTAGCAAGAAAAAAACTGAATAACTGACAAAACTGCATGCTTGGCAAATAAAAAAAAGTAGGTCTGGACTTGATTTTGTCTATTCGGTTATTGATTGGATGGTCGTTCAATATTTCCCTGCCCTCACACAGGTAAACACGTCATCAGAGATGTCGTTGTAACTTGCAAGAGTCGGGGGAAGTTATTTTGATAAAGATAAGGATTAATAATTTATAATAAACACTGGGTGAAATGGTTTTCTCTGATCTCCGATCCTATTGGTTAAAACTGTTCCATGGGCCATTACACGAAATCTGTGCTTTTCCACTTGGAAAAATTAAAAAAAATTAAATGTTTAATCAACATTTTGTAAATATCCATGAAAATGAAGACACCTTAAAATGACAAGAAATTGTATTGTGCCATCTCAGGGTATGTAATTTATTATTTTATGACTACTTTTCTAACTCAACCCTGTTACCAACACAAGCGTTACTAGATACGAGGGGCTGTGCGATATTGAAGAAAAATGCGATATGTGATCCGATCATGCTTAAAGTGCCACATGCTCAGATGAAACAGTTTTACTCGGCTGTTGCTGAGTCAGTTCTGTGAACTTCTATAACTATCTTGTGTCATATATATATGGTTATTTGCAGTGTTGGGGAAAGTTACTTTTAAAAGTAATGCATTACAATATTGCGTTACTCCATAAAAAAGTAACTCATTACATTACTTAGTTACTTTTTATGAAAAGTAATGCGTTAAGTTACTTTTGCGTTACTTTTTAATCTGGACAGGGCTTGCTTGTTTGTTTTTAAAATAAAAAAAGTTATATTTTTGGCAAATATATAAAAGCCTTTTCACACCAAAAGTGAAATGAATAAGCCTCAGGCTGTGATTACGTAACTCGCGTTACTTGTAATGCGTTACCCCCAACACTGGTTATTTGTATGTATGTACAGTATGTATCTATCAAGAGCTCCTGTAAAACCACAACAAATTCCTTGTGTTTCCACACACATAAGTGGTGAATAAAGCTCATTCTGATTCTGATTCTAATATAACTAGCATAGATGTTTCACTTTTTGTAAGAAAGCACCCCTACAACAACTTCTGAAAGTGAACGGTAGTGTTTTACTCTAGCATTACATAAAAATGTCATTTTAACATTAGTGTAATCATTTTAACATGAGTTTAGGAACTGAATAATAAAAAGGAAAAATACAACACTGCTTAGTATTTACTCTATGAATTCAATATGCACTGATTCTTATTTAAGCTACAAAAGTTATTTAGGTAAGAGCAGTGAGTGATTTTCTCTTTGTCTTTTGTTCATGGCCCCAAATATTGCAAGCCGTAGCGATATGCATATTGCGATATGTACAATTTCGATATATTGCACAGCCCTACTAGATACACTCTAAAAAATGCTGGGTTGTTTCAACCCAACTTTGGGTCAAATATGGACTAACCCAACTTTTGGGTTAAAATTTTTATGTAAAACTTTAACCCAACGGTTGGGTTAGTCCATATTTGACCCAAAATTGGGTTGAAACAACCCAGCATTTTTTAGAGTGTACTATAGTTTAATTAGAACTACACTCTGAAAAATAAAGGTGCTTCACGATGCCATAGAAGAGCCTTTTTTTCTAAAGGGTTCCATAAAGAACCTTTAACATCTGAAGAACCTTTCTGTTTCACAAAAGTGGCGAAAAAAGGTTCTTATTAGATTATATTATTAAGATCCTTTGACTGAATGGTTCTTTGTGGAGCCAAAAATGGTTTTTCTATGGCATTGCTGTGAAGAAGCTTTTAAGCACCTTTATTTTTTAAGAGTGTTTGTGATAGTTTTCACGTGTATGAGCAGCATTTTAGTCCCTCTTTTCACTGGGATTGTTTCAGATTTTGGATTTTTAAAAAATATTTTTGTATTTGTCATTCAGATGACTAAGAACATCCTAACTGTGGAGGGTGACCACGTCAATAAAGAACATAAATATATTTACAAGAGAGATATTAAAAAAGGGCTAGTTACAATGGAAAAAACCTGGAAGGCTGTATCAAATTTTTTTTTTTTTAATTTTAAAAGTTTTTCTGTGCCACTGTGCTGCCCTCTAGTGTTGGGTGCATGAATTACATAATACAAAGAGGGTGCCTCAAAGTCAAATCTTTGGTCTTTTCATACCTTCCTATACCTTGTTAAAAGGTAATTAAAGGTCAGAGGTAAAACTTACATTTATTTTTAACATTTTAATTGAGCTCTATCAGCTTTGAGGATATCCTGATTTGCACTCACACTCAATTCTTGAGGAAGTAACACAGGGTCACATGGGCTCTTAAGGTCACATTGACAACTGTGCCAACAGCCTGTAGTTTCAGGAAACATACATATGGGAACAATAGTGTTAAATGATCTGCACCCACATACACATACGCACAGACACACCCCTTGTCAAGTTCAATGATTAACTGCAAAGATAAAGAGAAGGCAGGTCTGCTTAGACTGCGAAGAGGAAGATTGGAGCTAGAAATACAGAGGCATAGGAAACGACAGGAAAGAAAAGGCAATCCACTTAGCTGCTACTCATTTTACATTGCACAAATCTTTCTTACATGGAGGAGAGCACTGGACAGCCTAGGAAGATTGAACTAAATGATGGCACATACAGTGGGTACGGAAAGTATTCAGACCCCCTTACATTTTTCACTCTTTGTTATATTGTACTGGGTCTTGGAACATTCAAGCCAGAGGTAGCATTAAATTTCTACAATAGCCACATTCTAATTTACATACATAGCCTACATATATATGGTACGTTCAGAAAACTCTGGACACTTTTTAACAATAAGATTTACTTGAATAGGGATATGGGAAAGTATAGGAGCTAGTTGTCACATTGGGAAGTTATGTGAACAACGTCCGAAGTTTCATTGCGCAAATGCTAGCAGTGATTTTGTATGTTGGTTTCAATGATTGTAATAATAAGATGCACTAATAATAGGCTATTTGATAACAGGTTTCTATTATGACAACTTGCCCCACATAGTAGCCCCAATACATGTTCTAAAATTAAAATGAAAACAAAATAAAATCTACTTGAAAGTAATGAGAATCTATCTCAATTATTCTAAATTAATACGGATGTTATATTTTAAATGCTCTTGTTTTCCTATATCTTTTGACTCCAAGTCTTCATTTTTAAGACGCAGGACCATGTCAAGGACAGTGATCTTGTCATTTTTAGTAGTGTAATAATGTCATAATCTTAGTAAGGCTTTAATGATTTACTGCATGGTGAACAGTCCACTTGCCCAGATAGGAGTCAGAGGGCAGTTGAGGCAGCGATCGCTGCTGGATATCGGCATATAGACACAGCCTACAGCTACCGGGTTGAAGCAGCGGTTGGAAAGGCCATCCAGTCCATGATACAGCAGGGCATCATCAGACGCCAAGACATGTTCATAGTCAGTAAAGTGAGTTCAAGTTATGTTGGCGCTCTAAAATTAGGCCTAAATCAATGTGTGCTCATTTAAAGGAGCAAAACATCACGCAATAATGATGCTTCCCTTTTTTAGTTGTGGAGTACCCATCATGCTCCTGAAGACATTCCTGTTTGCATAAATACATCTCTGAATGACCTTCAACTTGACTACCTGGACCTATACCTAGTGCACTTTCCAGTGGGACTGAAGGTAATACAAGAAAAAGAAAAAAAAAGGATAAATAATTATTTGGAATGAAAATGATTTGAATTATACATACAATTATTTGAATATTTTTTTATTATTTATAAATGTATATTTATATATATATTAATTATTTGCAAAAGTAGATTATAAATATCAATTATTGTTGTAATAATAACAACATTACATAAATAATATAATAGGCTAAAATATAATATAACACATTTATATAGCACACGTACATCACGGAGATGTCTATTTGACGTCTGCATTTACATCTGCAAGACGTATTTTTTAGTGTTTGCTCATCCTATCAGGTGTCAAATACACGTTTATTAGATGTCTTTAAGATGTTTATGATTTAGAATGTATGTAAAACTGACTTACAGATGTTTGTACACAGCCCTGCAAACAAGCCTGCACTGGCCCTTTACGGGCCCACTTAGGGCTAGCCTTAGGGCCCCCAGCGGGTTGCCAGCATAGGGCCCCTGAGAATTTGCTCATTGGCAAAACGTTGGCCCCTTAGCGCTGGCCCTGCACGGGCAGCCCTCACTTAGCCCCCAGAAAGCCCTCACTATGCCCACACATGGCCCGCACTATTAATCTACAACAATACATCTGTTTCACTTTAAATACTTTCCAGCTACTTAAGTCTTAAGGAAAAAACTGTTCTTATACATCTGAAATGGATGCAGTCACCACATAACTAATGTCTGTATTGTCAAAAATGTACAGTAGTCAAAGGGATTTTAAATCAATTTATTAAATACAAAACAGAAAACATTCAGTTCAGGTTAATACAGCTACATATAGCCAAAAATGTAAATACACAAAAGTACAACAAAAAAAACAAAAGAGAGCAAACAAAGCAATGTAAGACTGTAGGATTTCGTCACGTGAAAGTTGATGTGTGCAAAAGTCTTATCTGTACTACAGATTTCAGACTTTCGCACACATCAACTTTCACATGACGAAATCCTACAGTCTTACATTGCTTTGTGTTTTTTTTGTACTTTTGTGTATTTACATTTTTGGCTATATGCAGCTGTATTAACCTGAACTGAATGTTTTGGATTTAATAAATTGATTTTAATAAGTTGAATTTGATTGATTTGGACATCAATGTCCAAACACTGTCCATAGCTGAACTTGACTGATAGCAAATGAATAATCCAACCTCTTGTAATGAAAACACGCCACGGCTCTCAAACACCAGACTCTTCCTAACTAGGAACAGTCAAAAATAGTCCAGACTATGGTCCCACGTCGAAAAGAACTTTAAATCCATATTCAAACTGGACCATGATGTGGTAACCTCGCCAAATAAAGAGTCCTTCTAAAATGCATACAAATACACAGTCTTAAACTCTTAGTATCAATCCAAACATAAGCCATACATACATGTAACATCTCTGCAAAAAACATCAGCAATGTACACTTTATAAAAAAAAAAAAAATCCTTACTTTAGACTGGGCACATTTCCCAACCAGGACAAAGCACAATGTGCTCAGCAGGTGAGGCTACTGCTGCTTGTTAATGCTAACTCCCTCTACCCACATGGCTTTACTTAAAGCTGCAGTCCGTACATTTGTTTTGTTAAAAATGATCTGAAATCAATATTTGAGCAAGTACATAACCAGCCAGTGTTCAAAACTAGCGCCTTACTTTAGCCCGATTCACAACGTTTAGCTTATAATAACATTTTCTAATTTGAGTGCTACGGGTAGGTTTTCGCAATTTTAGCATGGCACTGCGTCATTACGTCACGTCTGTAAACATAAAGAAGTTGTCCTGGCTACTAGGCTATCGCATGTGAGGATCCTGCAGGTGGCGGATCGTTTATAGCCTTTTCTCACAGCAGCTGGAATAAAGAAATGTGTCATTTTGATGGCGGATTGTATTCCAGAGAGAATTATGTGTTTATGAAACACATGAGAATGAAATTAAATTATATTCCAGTTATAAATGTGCTTCTGATTACAGATAGCCTGGGATTACAAAGATTTGTATTTGAAAGAAAACCAGTTCGAAGGGAGCATAATTAGCTTTTTGGGTTAAAATAATTTCTTAATATGAAATTCGAGGGGTATGACAATTAGATTAGACTGTGTAGAAATTGAAATCTACACGCTAATACACACTATACTCATAGTCACCAATGCTGATGTTGTTAACATTAATCATTTGAGAATAAAGTATAACAATAATAATAATTTGAACAGTTTGACGTGATATGAGCTCACTGATCTTTAGATTTAATCACCATTGGTAGCGAGATTTATGGTAATGCTTTTTTCCTCAGTTGGTCAGAACAAACGTGGCAGACTTGTTACAGTACGGTGAAAATTCTTATTTGGGTCATATATTCCAAGACGTAGACTAGAATCTGTGATTCTGAAGGACAGTACATATCCACACCGGTGCGGTGACTGACTGCCACACATACTCCTCAAAACATTAGATTCATCTGCACTGGAGCTGTGCCTACTCACAACCCACGCAAGCTAGATAATTCCGCACACAGCTGCAATTCCAGGTTTTCAAACAGAGATGGCGACAAAGAGGCAAAACTTATGGACTGCAGCTTTAAGGAAACCTAAAACATCCTAGCACCCCTAGTGGTAAGGAAGAAAACTGCCCACAAAATTCTTATTAACAGGCTCATGTCTGGCCCACACTGGGCCATCATTGGATTAATGTGGGCAGTCCCATAGTGTAGGCTGCTCACAGAGAGTCTGCGGTGAGCACAAAGCTGTGGGCCTCGCCTGGGCAAGCCTGCACTGGGCCCGTTTAGGTTTGGTGTGGGCTGGCCCTAGCCCACTGTGCCCGCAAAAAGCCACCATGGGCCCCGCAAGGACATATTTGCAGGGAGCAGATGCTTTCCAGATAAAGCAATATAATTTTATTATATTTATTTCCTATTTCCTATATATAGCCTACACAAACACACGTTTATCAGCATCAGTTACTCTTTTTAATCTGCGAAACGATTTATAGATTGCAGAATCAAGTTCAAGTATACTAATTGTTTGCTACTTTACAATAACATACAGAAAGCTGGTGATGAGCTTTTCCCAGAAAAGGATGGAAAGGTCCTCACAACTGACATCGACTATATCGATGTGTGGAAGGTAATGCTAACAGCTAACACGTAATAATGACTAAACGATGTCTTCAAAGTCTTTAGAGTGTGCTGCCATATGTTTCAGGGAATGGAAGCTCTGAAAGCCACAGGAAAGGTGAAAAGTATCGGTGTCTCTAACTTCACAATCGAGCAACTGGAAAGACTGCTATCCTTGGCCAAAATCCCACCCGCTGTCAATCAGGTGCATGAACTGTCACATTATCGTGATTAGATTTCTACATCTGGCGGCGTAACAGATGTACGCCGGTTTGAGTAACCCTAATAAGGAAATATGAAATATATTTCTCATATTAGCATGCGACACATTCAATCATTTGATACAATATTGTTAATAGTTACGCTTGTATTATCTACAGGTGGAGCTCCATCCTTACCTGGTTCAGTCTGATCTGATTGAGTTTTGTAAGTCCAAAAACATTGCTTTAACAGCCTACAGTCCATTTGGCTCACCTGGAAGACCTTCAGAGTTGTAAGTTATAAAGTTCAGGGACCTTTTCAACTAGAATCAGCTCTTAAATCTTATCAAAGCAATAAGAAGGTGGGGAATGACAGATGAGTTCACTAAAACATTTCTCAAAGAGTATAACCTAAACATCACATGCTATTTTGTACAATTCTTCTACTTCCATTTCCCCGCATCTGCAGTCAAAGAGGAGATATGGATCCCATGATGTTACTGCAGGATCCTGTTGTTGGGGAAATCGGCAAAAAGCACAAACAGACCCCTGGACAGGTATTATGCAGCATCTACTTTTCTGTTTTTGGGATTTAATGTTGCATTTGATTGTTCAGCAGGACATTGTTGTGATCCCGAAGAGCATGAAACCCCACCACATTTTAGAGAATACCAAGGTAAACTTCTAAATATTCCATATATACATTTCAATATTATATAGTATTTTTTTTTCCCTAATGATGTCAGTTGTTATCTTGTGGTTTCATTCTGGTATATACTAAAGCAAAATATTAATGGGATGGTTCACCCTATAATGAAAATTCTGTTATCATTTAATCACCCTCAACTTGTTCCAAACCTATGAGTTTCTTTCTTCTGTTGTACACAACAGAATATCATTTAAAGAATGTTGGGAACCAAACAGTTGCCACTGACTTCTACAGTATTTATTTCCATACTATGGAAGTCAGTGGTTACCGTAAAATGTTTTGAGGAAATGAAGACAGAATTTTCATTTTTGGGTGACAAACAGTAGGCCTAATACACATTTTCCTGTCGCATTCTGAAAAATTAGAGTATCTTTTAGATACTGTATCTAATAACTATTATAACATCAATATTATGTGTCTGGGTGCAGATCTTTGATTTCACTCTGGATGAAGAGGATATGAATGCTCTCAGGTCTCTGAATCGAGGCTGGAAGGCCTGCATCA
Organism: Sinocyclocheilus grahami; assembly: GCF_001515645.1. Lineage (NCBI taxonomy): Eukaryota > Metazoa > Chordata > Actinopteri > Cypriniformes > Cyprinidae > Sinocyclocheilus > Sinocyclocheilus grahami. Next base: position 372,064 of record NW_015505879.1, on the reverse strand, counting down.
TAACACAGTAAGAGTATATTTTTAAATATGTAAAACAGCATGCAATATGCAACAATACACACTTTAAACAGTAGATGCTATATTGTTTTATGTGAAAACTTGTCACAGACCAATCATGAGAATTCAAGGTGATATTAAAATGCGCTGATATTCCTTACAATCCATTTGGAAAGACAAGGTCAAGGTCTAATGTACTGCATTGTGGGATACATTTTGGCAAAGGAAGTATATAATGAGGGTATTTCGCTCATAACGTGAACTGTATACTTACTAGACACTGCTAGCAGTTAACTGGATGGTGTTGTTACTCCTCAGATTGGAATCGCATCCCTTCTACCCCTTCAAGTGAAATGCTGTTAGTCTTGGATGACCAAGAAGTTCAACCCACCTAGAAAAAAATGTCCAAGCACTTCTGGAGGCCGGAGTAAGAAGACACTTTTTCGACTGTTAGGTTCAGGCATTCATATGTGTATAGCTAAACTGTGACATTTTAAGGCACTGGAATAAAATATTTTTGAGAAACGCTAACAGATGTCATTATTTTAACTTCACTTGGTTAAAATAAAGCATTAAGTACTACTATTCTGAGCCGGCAAGATTTTTCTTTTTGAAAGAAGTTTCTTATGCTCACCAAGGCTCCATTTATTTGATCACAAATACAGTAATATTGTGAAATATTATTACAATTTTAAATAACGGTTTTCTATTTTAATATATTTTGAAATGTAGTATAGTCCTGTGAAGGCAAAGTTGAATTTTCAGCATCGTTACTCCAGTCTTTAGTGTCACATTTTCCTTCAGAAATAATTCTAATTTGCTGATTTGCTGCTCAAGAAACATTTATTATTATTAGCAATGTTGAAAACAGTTATGCTGCTTAATGTGTTTGTTGAAATAATGATTTTGTTTAATCAGGATTCTGTTTGATGATTAATAGAACATTTTAACAGAAACCTTTTATACATACCTATGTGAAAGCATTTACTGTCACTTTTGATCAATTTAATCTATCCTGGCTAAATAAAAGTATTAATTTATATTAAAAAAACTTTTGAATGGTACTCTAATTCATAAAATCAAAATATAAATGCAAAACACTGCAAACAGTCATGTAAAATTGTTACTTCAGGATGTTTTAATGGTAACTCAGAAGATGCGCTAAGCCACCAGGACATCTATGAAAACTCCAAAAAAGTTTGTAACAAAAACTACAATATTAATTTGTGCTTTTCAACTCAATTCATAGTCTAACATTTCACAGTATTTCCTGCTGACCTCTTTTTAAAAGGATCTGAGAAGCAGCCAATGGCATCTGGCTTATGACAACCTACGTTCAGAAAGTAAATTCTCTCATAAAAGTGTTCATCAGATCCCCAGACAATCACCTGTGCTGCTCCTGGCTGGAATTCTGTTTGTCTCTCTCTCTGTGTTATGATCCTCTATACTGTTGGTTTGTTGTGGTCTGACAAGGCACACACACGCCGAGGCTCCGGCAATGTGCTTCGGTAGATTTGGACCTAAGACCCACTGGCCCTTGTCTGGAACAAACACTTGAGTGCCCTGAGAGAAGTCCATGGCCTCCCAGGTGTACCCTCCCAATACGTAGATCTTTCCATCCAAGACCGCCACCCCTGCCTCACTGTTAGGGTACCTGAGAGGGGCTACCTTGGTCCACTGATCAGTCTGCGGGTCAAAGGCTTCCACCCCCAACACGTCAAAACGCTCCATGCTGTCCTCATGGTCATCGCTGCCCCCGATGACATACACCCTGTCATCCAGAGACGCCATAGAGTGCCAGCCTCGAGCCAAGATCATGGCCTCTCGCTCGGCCCATGTGTCTGCAGTTTTGGGGTCATAACTTAGCATGTCACGTCTGTATGGGCCAATCTGGTAATCATGGCCCCCTGAGATGTAGACAATGCCCTTGTGAATAGTGCCCGCATGACCATATGTGAATCTATGAAAGAAGTAATAAAAAAAAATAATAAAAGTTTATATATATATATATATATATATATATATATATATATATATATATATATATATATATATATATATATATATATATATAT
>NW_015505879.1:365233-369409 GCF_001515645.1 Sinocyclocheilus grahami | reverse complement strand
TATATATATATACATACATACGCGGCGGCAACATTAAAAATGTGTATTTGCTGCCTTTTACCGCTAAGTGGCGCTTTAACCACAGACTTTGAAAAGTTAGAATGTGAACGCATTGGAGCACATTCGCATATATATATATATATGTTTTTAAAATAAGAATCTTACGCTCGATAAATCTGCATTTAAATTATTAAAAAAATTATAAAAAAATAATATTTTAAAAATATTATTAACATTTCTATTTCATTATAGTTTAAAATTTAATTTTAATTTCCAGCATCACTCCAGAACCCATCAGAAATCATTCTAAAACACTGGTTTGGTTATCAAGAAACTCTTCATAATTTTTTCAATTATTTCAATATATATATATATTTTTTTTTTTTACATAAATGCCTTCACTGGCACTTTTGGCCAATTTAACACACTCTTGCTGAATAAAACTACTCATTTTCTTCAAAAAATAAAACTTAATGACCCCAAACTTTTGAACAGTAGTGTACAAAGAGGATTCAAAATAAATGTTCACATAAACTGGTGCAACCTTGCTAAAACATGATCAAAAACAATTAACAAACCTGGGCAATCCTGCAACGTAGGTCCAGTAGTCCTCAGCAGGATGGTACACTTCTACAGAAGACAAAGCACCACTATCATTGCGTCCCCCAACAGCTATAAGACAGTCTCCCATGGTTCCCAGATAGAAATCCACACGCCGCTGGTTCATAGGGGCACCCTGCAGATCAACAGATCACTTGGATTAACACTCAAACTACGTTTCTCATGCTTGGAAATATAAAGAAAAATTACAAATAAAAATGACAACTTTTAAAAATACAAAAAATAAAGCTGAATTATACAAATTTTATATTTTCATCTAACCACGAAAGGAAGCTATTTTCTATGAATGTGCAAGACTTCTGACTCATTAGCTGCTATTGGTAAATAATACTAGTGCAGTAAGAAGTGCAGTAACCATTAAAACTAACTGCATCATTAAAATATTATATTCAAATAATATGATACCGGTTTGCAATATAAAGCAGCTTGAAGGACTGTTTTTGTACAGGTAAAATAATTGCATTTTATCCCATAAATATGCACATTTGACTGTAAAGCATTGATCTTGAGTTGGATAAAATGAATGAATGAATGAATGAATATAAAAAAAATAAAAATCGATCAGATGAAATCATTTAGTCATAGTCTGGGGCCATGCTGTTAAAACTTAAATGTCACTCTTATTTTAGTATCATTAAGATTATAGTTCTTATTACTTTTTAAATTGTTTTATATTATCATTTTTTTATTTTCTATTTTAATTTTAACTGAAATATATAATTATATATTATATATAAATAATTAATTATATATATTTAAAAAATTTAATAATAAAATATTTAAAAAACAATATTCTGAAATAAATGAGTGAGTGAGTGACGTGACGTGACATGTGGCCAAGTGACCCATACTCGGAATTAGTGCTCTGCATTTAACCCATCCTAAGTGCACACACACAGCAGTGAACACACATCCGGAGCAGTGGGCAGCCATTTATGCTGCGGCGCCTGGGGAGCAGTTGGGGGTTCGGTGCAATATTAAAAAGTTTTTAATATATTTTTTATGGTTTTAATTTTAGTTTCAGCTAACTATTACAACTCCGTCGCTGACTCGTCACATTATCGAGAGCGAAGTGTATTACCTTAATCCACAAGTTGCTTCGGGGGTCATATCGATACAGCAAGTTGCTTGCAGAATCTCCCCCGTTGTCCCGTGAGGAGCTTCCACCTGCGGTGAAGATAAATCCCCCCAAAACAGCAACACAGTGGTGACTCCTCTGAGCTGGCAGCTGAGTCTCCACAACCCACTTTCCTGCTTCTTCATCCAGCCAGCACACCTCGGCACTCAACTCCTCTCCGCGTTCAGACACTTCTCCTCCCACCAACAGCAGACGCTCCACACCTCCTCGAAGGCCTGTGCGTGTTGTCTGCAGTACAGGTTGGGCGCTGACTCTCGTGTGGTAGCCCACGGCCTCCTCCACTAGCGGCTCACAGCCTGCATCCGGGGGCAGGAGGGAGCGCATGGCCGGCAAAATGCGCACTATGAGGTCATCTGGTGGAATGAGAGCTAAACGAATGTTGGAGAGAAGTTGCTGGGCGAACGCAAGACGTTCAGGTCTTTGACTCAACCATTGCAAGGCGACCTGCAGAAGAGCTTGCTCGTTCTCATGTTGCACCTGCTCATCTGCAAGGTAAGCACAAAGCTTGGACATCCGCACATCTTGGAGGAACTCAGAGGTGACGGAAAGCGAGGCGAAATGCTCCAGAATGAAGCGGTCTATGAAGGCGTCCAGCCGGTCCAGGCTGTAGAGGAAGGCAAGCTCCTGCAGGTACAAGTAATTGTCCTCACGTACCTCTTTCTCCAGATACTGGCAACAGAAATCCACAGCTCGCCACACCTGCAGCAAGTGAGCAGTTTCCAGGACGTTGTCGATGTTTCCACCATCGAGAGGTAACTCGCCGCTGTACAGGAAGTCTACTACTGCTTTAACACCAACATACGAGGCTCCCACAAGCTCTACTTCTGCTTCATGCTCCTCTCGCATCCCCAAGGTAAACATGGCCTGGAAGTAGGGGCTGGATACTGCAAGCAAAGCCCGATGTGCAGAGATCCGCTGGTCATCGGCCACCAGAACGACATCACACAGCTGGCCATGCTGTCTTTGCTCATTTAAACCTTGAAGGAGGTAGTTAGCCTGTTCTGCCCATCGATATACCTGTTGTACACGAGAGTTAGTTAGTGCATGATAGTCTCAAGACACTTGATACAGAATTTTTTAAAGGTACTATAGATATTAAAAGAGCATTTTTTTTTTATCATCCAGTTGCACCAGTGGTTTTGAACTTTATACTGACACATCAGTCAGGGTGTATGATGTTTGTTAGCTGGTCATGTCATGTCAACATGGGTGCGTGACCCACTCCATGCAGAATAAAATGTTTAGCAGACTGATATAACTAGATTCTTCATCTCATGTGAGTGTACACAATTTGAATTTGTTAAAAGTTCTATTAATTTATTATTTATTATTAAACCTTTTTTAATTAGTAAAATACTACTGAGTGTACCTTTAAATTAATGTAAAAAATAAAAGTGTTATTTCTTGTAATAACACAATTATTGAGTATGTAACAATAAATGTGTATATTATAGAATTAAAATTATTTTTGAAAAAAATATTGCATTTTAGTATTTATTAACATTTTAATTGGCTTTTATTTTAATATTTTACATTTTTTTATGTGCTTATTATTTATTATTATTATTTTTATGTTTCTGTTTAGCTTTAATTTATTTTTATTTCAGTTTCAGGTTTTTTAATTTTTTTTAGTTCAGTTAGTTTCCATTTAAGTTTTTAAAAGTTTTATTTTTAATCTAATATTTATTTTTAATTTTATTGTAGCAATTAGCAAAAATGATTTTAATAGTTTCACTATTTGTTAACAATAAAAACACTGTTATCCAAACCTTTGAAGATTCACTTATTCTGTGAGAACGTGAAAGACGAGATTGCTTCCCCATGTCCATTGTGTCATCTGCCATATGACTATCTGCAAAATATCATAATCATATTTAATTATCGAAAATAATTCAAAGTAACCACATATAATACACGAGTATAACGTTCAGAATAGGAACAGACAGAGCTTAAAATCAGAAAATGAGCACAAAAGGAAAGGGGCATTTACACAATCATTCCAGACTACGTTTCATTGATATTCAATATAACTGGACATATTTGATCGATTCAGCTGTGACAACAACCGTAAAGTAAAATACAGATATTATTTTACCATTTTTCCATTCTTTATCTGTATTAATCACTAGTTAAATGGCCGTGAGTGACTATAAACAAGTCATTTTGTCCGTGGCACAGTGAAGCTGAGTTCTCACTTCCGTGTTGTGCTTCATTTCAAAATAAAAGTCACTTTTGTACTCAAGGTAGCTCAAATTCAGAGTGTAGCGTAGTAGTAGAAGTAGTAGTAGCAGCAGCAGCAGTAGTAGTAGTAGTAGTAGCAGCAGCAGTAGTAGCAGTAGTAGTAGTAGTAGTAGTAGTAGCAGCAGCAGCAGTAGTAGTAGTAGTAGCAGTAGTAGTAGTAGTAGTAGTAGTAGTAG
>NW_015505879.1:312582-360253 GCF_001515645.1 Sinocyclocheilus grahami | reverse complement strand
AGCAGCAGTAGTAGTAGTAGTAGTAGTAGCAGCAGCAGCAGCAGCAGCAGTAGTAGTAGTAGTAGCAGCAGTAGTAGTAGTAGTAGTAGTAGCAGCAGCAGCAGCAGTAGTAGTAGTAGTAGCAGCAGCAGTAGAAGTAGTAGCAGCATTAGTAGTAGTAGTAGTAGTAGTAGTAGCAGTAGCAGCAGCAGCAGCAGTAGTAGTAGTAGTAGTAGTAGCAGCAGCAGCAGCAGTAGTAGTAGTAGTAGCAGCAGTAGTAGAAGTAGCAGCAGTAGTAGTAGTAGTAGTAGCAGCAGCAGCAGTAGTAGCAGTAGTAGTAGCAGTAGTAAAAAGAATATAGAAGAAAGGGGTTATCTTTGTGAATGTGTAGGCTTGACAAAGCCAATATGCCTACATATGTACTATTAAAGCTTATCATTGTTCCGATTCTTTTTCTGAGATTACATTTCTAACATTAAAGCTTTAAAGGAATGACCATCAAACTTGACACAAACCTTCCGGCTGTTTTGATTAGGTAGGCTATTTATATCTTTTCTGATGGGTCCTTCAAACTTCAACTGTCAAAAACTCAAACGTAAACACACAGAAGGCTTTTTAACCCATTTAAGCTTAAGTTAAATCTACCTATCTAGTATATATATATATATATATATTTTTTTTTTTAAAACTTTTTATGCTACTATATTATCATATTTGTTGTTCTTAAATTAAGTTATGCTATACTGAAGATTTAATAATGAGGGCAAGTGATATGCTTCTTTAAATTATTTTATTTTAATCAGAATCAGCTTTATTCGCCAAGTGTGCGCAAACACACGAGGAATTTGTTGTGGTTTTTTAAGAAGCTCTTACATACATGCAAACATACATATATACATACATACATTTCATTTAAGATGAAAGGCAATATTTCTTGGCATGATTCGACTACGGTAGGCCTGATTCTCGTCTATAATCTATAATCAAATATTACACAAGAAAGCAACCCATTGTTCTCAACCCAGGTCCACAAGATGGCAGTGCAACTCAGACCAACTGTTAGATGACAGAACAGAACTGGGTGGATTTAATGTAGCTCGATACCCAAGTTGGCCATTAGGAGGAGGTGAAACTGGCGCGAGCTCCCTAATTCACTGGAACAGCAACCTGACAGACAAATATCACTAACGCCCATTAAGAGGCAATAGGAAATGAATCGAGTCGTGAAATTAGTTGCCTCTCCATCCCACTGAGAGAAGAGACCTCCCTGCTACACCAGCAGCCCCTCTGTCGCACTTTGGGATTTATCCGCATTTTCTCTCATCCCCCCGGCTTTGTTCTGCGTTTAGATACATTATCTCCCTTCGCTTCGTCGAAATGGCTACGCGAATTGACAAAGAGGCTTGCAGAGAAGCATACAATCTGGTGCGAGACGACAGCTCAGATATATGCTGGTGAGTGAAGCCTTGATTTACTGCACATCCAGAGATGCGGTTTGGCGCGTGCTGGCTGAACTCGCTACAGTGTTTCAACAATTAGAATCTTTCAAATTAAACATTAAACGCCGATTTAATTGACTCATGGACAGTGTGTTGTGCAACATGTAGGGATGGGTCTTGTAACACAGGGGAAGTGTGTCCAAATCTAGTTTGCAGCCTATCTAGGCAGCATTTTGGCCAGATAGGCTGCTCTCTAGGGTTTGAGCCACAGCCAGCATTTGACAACAGTTAAAATATCAATTTTGATTTTTAAAGGGCATCTTTTAAGTATGATGGCTCTACCATTGTACCGGCTGGTCACGGATCCGACTACGAAGAATTCAAGAGTCAGTGTACAGGTGAGTCCATTCTTTGAGATGTACCTGCTTTTATTATTGTTGGGAGGTATTTTTGGCAAAGTAGTTAAACAAATCAAGTGTTAAAGGGAAAGTTCACCTAAAAATGAAAGGCATATATTATAATTAAATGAGACTGACAGACTCAGTCAAAAGTAAATGGTGATTAACCTTATTTTATGAGTTCACAGAAAGAAAAAAACAACACGTATACAATACAGGTTTGAAACCACATGATTGCGAGTAAATAATGGCAGACCTTTCATTTTTTGGGGGGGTGATCTGTCCCTTTAAATCTACATCACATCACTAGGAAGTAATTCATTTTCCAAGGAAGACCATACCAAATATGGTTTCATACTTGTCCTAGATGACATGACATGAGGCCAAGCAACTGGTGGGAAGTTTAATGAGAGGATTCTAGCAAAAAGAAACACATTTGTATTCATACTACTATTCGTACTTGATATCTATTCTAATATACAGTATCTGTGGTTTTGGGACCAGTAATTTGAGCTACTGCAAATGTAGTATGTTGTACTGGGTGCACTATATTTTTTATAACTGTAAATAACTGTCTAGCTCCGTTGAAAGAATGACATGATGTAATTTTCGCCTCTCATTCTGTCATCTTAATTGAACAGAGATTTGGGCGTGGTGCTCAGTTCAGTCTCCATGAGTAGATTATGCAGCCACTAGCAGATGTAAACTTGTACAAATGTTGCAATGCCTTGGTTTCCTGCTCTGTGCTCTGACAGATGATCAAATATGTCTTCCTATATGGAGCAGTGTGTGACAATAAGCACTTTTGTTTATGGAGAATATTTTAGTCATGAAGTTGACTTGTGAAATAATTACTTATGTTTTAAATCCAAACAGAAAAGATGTCATTTGTGCCATAGCCACCCATAAACTGATTTATCCAGCAATACATTTATTATTTTGGTAGATTTTTGAGTAGTTGGAGAATCTAGTGGACCTTGGAATCTCCCTAAAACTCTGTAGTGGATAGGACAAAATGAAAATATAGTTGCAAAATTTCTGCTTTATAAAGAGATAGGTAGTGGCAGTCAGTAGCTTTATGAATTATTTTAACTTTATTATGTGGTTTTATGTGATAGAAAATCTCTTACTGAAGAATATGATTTTAGAATGCTTTCATTTATTATCTGCTCCATCAACATAAAATTCAAAATGGGTTTCTGGGTCAAAGTGACTCGGAATTATAGAGCGGGTCACATTTTTTCATATAAAAAGAAAGCTCGTTTTTTTTTTAGGTGATGTCTAAAAGATTGAATATTTGAAATATTTCGTTGTGCTGCATCATCATAGCCTGGAAACCTGGAAGTACAGTGCACATGTAGTCAGCACAAAAATGCTGACTTTCTGGAAGTGAAATGTGCCGCACACGCAAGAGGAAGTAGAAGTGTGTGGAAGCATTGACACATCGCAAAAATGTCAGTGTGTCACCGTGTTTTCACGCAATCGTAAAATAAGACAGAACAACTCTCTCATTTTTACTAGAGTCCATGCTTTCCCGTTCACTTGGCATGTTGAACGCTCACTTCCTAAATGTGGTTTGTTCGAGGTTTCAGTTCTGTTAAAATACAGCAGAGGTCTCTATAATGTGACTTAGATTCATCATCCACTTTGTACTTGAAACTTGAACAGCCAATGTGCCAAATACAACTGACAGTATTACCCATGGTTCCCTGACTTAGCTTCTTAAACCTTAAGCCCAGTTAATCAACAACAGAAAACCAGATATTATCAGTCTCAAGTAGAGCCAAGGGAATTCACCTGAGCATTTGTTTTCCAGTAAAGTCCTACTAAGGTTGCATTTAACCACTGTAAATTATACCCTGTACAAGACGGAACAAGAGCGTAATGCCCTTTGGTTTCTAGCAGCCATTTTTTAAAACTGGCCTATATGTTATAAAAGTAAAATAAAATGTTACCAAGTAAAAAAAAAAAACACTAACAATTTATATATATATATATATATATATATATATATATATTAGGGATGCTTCAAACTAGGCTGCTTATGTTGAAGTGTTTGGGATGTGGCTTTTAATGATGAGACCTTTTTTGTAATCAGGCTCTCAAAAAGTATATAACAATTTGGATATAGATTTATCGGCCAACATATCGGTTATTGGCTTTCAAAAATAACGAATAATGGGTTATCGGTATCGGCCAAAATTTTCATATAGGTGCATCCCTAATATATATATATATATATATAAAACAGTTGTTTATCGCTTTAATTATTAGGCATATAAGCAGAAGTTTGAAACTATTTTCACAGATCAATAAAGATCAAAGTGCAAAGGTGTGCACCACTAACATTTGAATGAATGGTTTAACAAGAGCTTTCTTCCGCACAATATCTCTCTGATACTGTCAGTGTCTAAACAGAAGCACGCCATAAGTGCAATTGATGTTATCTTTGAATCTAGTCCCAGTGCCACTGCAATGCAGTTGTAGCACATTTGGGAAGAAGTGGCCAGCTGTAAAGTTGAGAGAGACAGGGAGTGTTACAGATCAAATATTACACTGTAAATCACCCTTATCAATAGAGTTTGTTAACTAGATCACCTCCTGTCCTCACCCACTTTCTCTATTCCTTGTTTTTCATGTGGTATGATGTCATGGAGCTTAAATTTCCCAGCTTTGTCCGCCGCTCCCACGTGATGCTCTCAGATTGCATTTCATATCATGACGTCTTTCTCTGGAAAAGAAAACAATGCAATAGTGTAGATTCAAAACACTCGCTACAATGGAGACAGTGTTCAAGTTCTTCCTTGTTATTAAACAGACAAAGTTCAGCTAAACTGGACTGGAGTGACAATAATGAAGCACATTAATATGAGCTTCAAGATGAAATCAAACCTGATTATATCTACTTTAAATCAAGTTCCATGTTTTATTGTTCTTGATTCATTGATGCATGTTATTCCAAATAAAAATGCCCTATCAAAATGTAATAGTTTGCACCACCCTTTCAGTTGACATAATGAATCCCACTTACTATTTTAACTCCTCCCCTCCAGGCACCATTGCTCCACTTCATTTTTCACTCGGTTTTCTTGTTAAATATACTGTTTAACTAGAAAAGGCCGGATTATGAAAGTGAAATAAGTTGTTGGCTTAAAATAATTACAAACCAAAAGCAAACGTAGATGTCAGTGTTTGTGACTGTAGGCCAGTGATAGGTTTATGTTCAGTAATATGGAAGTAAACCAAACTGTACTGACTCCCCCCGCCCTGGTTATTTTATAACTTTTTTATTATTTATTATTATTGTTTATTAGGGGCCAAGCACCGAAGGTGCGATGGCACCTATTGTATCCGTTGGCTTTCTTTTTCTTCTTCTTCCGCTATTGAGTCTATGGCAGCCCACAGAACCGCTTGCAGGAAAGTTATGAAAGTTATGAGTCACCATAGCAAATTTAGAATCTCTAACTCAAACTCTCTAGTGCCACCACTTGTCCAAAGTTTCACTCATGTTTATGCTAATAACTTTTGAACCTTAAGGGCTAGAAACTAAATTCTATATGACGTAATTTTCCGTCATGAAAATTTTTCCGCCATTTTGAATTTTCTGAAAAACCTACTTTTTCAAACTCGTCCTAAACGGTTTGTCTGATTTTCACCAAAATTGGCTCAGATCATCTTTAGACCATGCTGGCAAAAAGTTATGGAATTCAAGTTGATTCGTCCAACCATTCTCGAATAACATGCAAACGAATTCTACAAAAAGCATGCTAAAATGGATGTGAGGCTATATCTCCGCAACGGTTTGGCGTATTGAAACCAAACTTGGTGTGTGTTATAACAAGCATGACTTGAGGCTACCTGCAGAGTTTCAGAGCAGTGCCACCTAGTGGTCAGGAGATATGAAAAATGGCTATTTTTACTTATAACTTCTGAATGGTTTTCCCTTGTCAACCATTTTGGGTGTCGGCCATTTTGAATTTTGTCATAAAATGCTATAATTTACGAACGCATTGACATATCATTACGAAACTCGGTATGCATCTTTGACACCATGCCCTGATGGTGCTCAAAAAGTTTGGGGGTTATAATGAAATTTCTAAAAATGCTAATAACTTTTGCTTTCATTGGCCTATTGTAATGAGACTGATGTTGATAGATTCCTTGGATCATGCCGAGAACATTGATACCAATTTTGCCATAATTGGCTGAACTTCCTGTCCGCCATTTTTATTCATGTGGAAAACCTACTTTTTCAAACTTGGATCATCTTCAGACCAAGCTGGCAAAAAGTTATGGATTTCGTGTCTATACGGAACAGTTTTCGTTAAGCGCATCAACGAATTTGCTGAAAAGATGCCAAACTGCATCTGAGGGCTGCATCTCTGCATAGCTTTGACATATTTACACCAAACGTTGTATGTGCCATTGTCACCTCACACTGACCACGACACATCAATTTGGTATCAGCGCCACTTATTGGTCAAGAGGATTATGCCATAGTCAGCTGAACTTCCTGTCCGCCATTATGATTTATGTTGAAAACATTCTTTTTCGAACTCCTCCTCAACCGTTGGTCTGATTTTCACCAAAATCGAGTCAGATCATCTTCAGACCGTGCTGACAAAAAAAAGAATTTTGCATCGATAGACGAAACCATTTTTGTATGCCATTGTCACTTAACACAAAACACATCACACATATTTGATAAAAGTGACACCTATTGGTCAAAAGTGATAGACCATTAAGTCATATTTTTAGTGTTTGTATTTATGATTTTTCAGCCATTTCAAATACAGTCATCCTAAAATGGCTTTAATTACTCATTGCTGCAGTTGGTCTGATGCTCCATGCCATGCTTAGCTCATTTTGCCTCTGTAGTGCTTGGCCCCGTAATTGTTGCTTGCAGCTATATTTTAAAATGTATTCATTTATTTAAAATGTTTTCAATCCAATAAAAAAAATTTACTTCTAAAGCCACTTTTCATAATGTATCTTTAATGATTTTCTTGTCTGCCAGAATAAAATCTGATTTATCTTTAGTTTAGTTGGCTTTTCTCAGCAAATGTTTTGCTTTATATGGAATAAATTTAAATAGTTACGCATTTAACACTTTTAAACAATTCACAGTCATCAAAGAAACGAGCAACTATCCAGAAAATTTCACAACTTAAGGATTTCTTTCTCTTTGACTCTCAGATGACAACCGTCTCTTCGGGTTTGTAAGGATCACAACGGGTGATGCCATGAGCAAGCGTGCCAAATTCACCCTCATCACCTGGATTGGCGAAAACATCAGCGGACTGCAAAGAGCCAAGATTAGCACTGACAAGACACTGGTAAAAGACATTGTGCAGGTGGGTTTTGCATTATTTGATTCCATAGCTTATGCCATATGCAAACGCTCTCAGACTTACAAACTTCGCCACACCCAGACAAGCAGATTTCAAGGTCTTTTTCACTGTAAACAAATTGGTGCATACATGCAAACACACCTTTCCCTCCATCACTCATAGTATGTTTTTCCATGCAGAACTTTGCCAAGGAGTTCATGATAAGTGATCCTAGAGAGCTGGAGGAGGATTATCTCCGCAATGAGCTGAAAAAGGCCGGCGGGGCCAACTACGACGCCCAGGCCGAATAGAACTTGGGGGCGGGTTCCATAGGGTTGGTGGAGAAGGAAGAGGAAAACGTCATCTCATACACGCGCACACACAGACATACACATACACACAGACAAACATAAATATACATACCTCACCCCTCTTGCCAGTCTGGCCATGGTTGATGTATCTATCTACTGTACTGTGCATCATCTCAAAGTCATCTCTACTAGTGCTATGAGGTTCTCTTTTTCTTCAGGGGCATTTTTGTAACTGTATAATCAATGGAGAGCATACAAGTCCAGCATTGTTTTCTAAGGGGTTTATTATAAATCTTCATCTCCCTGCTGAATACAGACCACTGTGTTTACTGTCTCAATCTCCCATGGAGAGGAAGACATCATGGAATGTGTGCATTTGTGTATGTGTGTGTTTGCAGACACTGCACTGTGACTGGTTTACTTGCATGCAGGGGGTGGAGTCTTAAAGGATCTCGTAGCTCTGATTGGCTGTTTCGCACTCTCCACCCGACCAAGGAGCAGCCATTTCTCTAGTGTAGCCTTCATTCTGGTTTAAATTAAAATACCCAAGAATGTCATTTTTCTTTTTTTATTAAAAAGTAGGTTTGATTTGCTTTAAAAACACAACCTGTGGTTCTTCCTTTAAAATAAAAATGCCTCCCGAGCCAAGAAAAGAAATAAGATGGTCACAAAAGTAATCACGTCAGAATAAAATTGTTGGTTTTTCAAGATGTTTTGTCCTTGTGTGTTATATTTTGCTTTGTTTGTGATTACTCTTTGATATGGAAGCCCGTTTCTGCCATGGATTAAAAAAATTATAATTAAATAATATCTGCGGTTTCTCAATTCAGACTTTGTTTCAAGTTGCAATTACCTTTTTTTTTATTCTGTGGTTGAAACAAAAAGATGTAGACTGAGATTTCTGAGGAAAAAAGTAAAAATTGCGAGACACATTCGGACCTTTTTCTTGCAATTCTGACTATCCTCTGAATTCTGAGTTTATATCTTTTTCTTGTCAGAAATCTGAGTTTGTCTCACAATTCACAACTCACGAATGTTTTTTTTTCTTCTCATAACGAGTTTGTCTCACAATTCTGATTTTTATTTTCAGAATTTATGTCTCGCAATTGCAAGTTAACGTCGCAATTCCAACTTCTATGAGAAACAAAAGTCAAAACTGTGGGATAGAACTCAGAATTGTGAAAAAAGTCATTAACTAATTGTTTCCTATGGTGGAATAAAGCTACCATACTTTGATACTATTTTCCATCGCTAAGGTAATGCCAGCTGCTTGGCACAACACTCTTCTGCACCAATGCTAACAATCCCAGAGGGTTTATGGGGGACTCCCAGGGGCTGTCATGGCCAGCGCTGTGGTTGGGTTGCCTCACGCCAAGCTGCTCTGCTCCAAAGCCTGTCAATAATGGACCCCAAAAACATTTCCCGCCCCCCTTTCCCCTCTGTTGTAACCTCTTTTCTTCTTTTCTCCTCCCCCCATCTTTCTTCCTACTCTCCCTGCCTTGCGTTCAGTCCAACAGATGTGTGCCCAACTGCATAATTGCTTAATCCATAATCTATAAGCTTCTTCCAGGCTGCTTTTATGACGCTGAGTTTTGGTAGCACAGAGAGACGTGAGGCAGGAATGTAGACGCTGAAATTAGGGCCTGTGGAAAATCTACATGTTTGTGTTGTCTTAATAGTTAGTCAAATTGGGTCAGTTGAGCTTAGCATTGCTAGTATTAAACCTTGGCATGTAAATCGTGCTGCACTGTTTGTCCTACAGATATGAACAATAGAAGAAATGCATTTTTACTTTAAAAAACGACAGGCATTATTTAATATATTGGTATAAGTCAGTATTGTTTAATTGTACATGCTCATTTCCCCTATTTTTCCATTTCAATTACACCGCTGTTCAAAAGTGTTTTAAATACATTTTTACCTTAAAAATTATACATTTGTTTTTTTCATCAGATAAGACAAAAGATTATACATATATATAAATATATAATATTAAAATAATTAATAATTAAATAATTAAAAATAATATACATTTTTATACTATACATTATAATAGTGGCACCTAAATTAAACATTTCAAACATTTATTTAAGTTTTTTATATTTAATTAAGACAAAATGGTATGAAATTTTAATCTCTATCAGTTATTGGGTAGAATTATAATATTAGTACATCCATACATGTGGTTGGGCTTTTTTGACTTTTTGACCACCTAGAAACTACTTAGCAACATGCTAAAAAGCATTTTAAACATGCTAGCAGCTGCACTGCGCCTATTAGCTGTGTTTGTAACAGATCTTAGCAGGAATAGCCTGAGTAGCAGCAGGTGTTGCTGAGTGACTTTGGGGACTAATTTAATGAGATAAATTACATGTGAATGTTAATTAGTTTCTCCTCACACAGAGGGACGGCCTTTGTATTGATCTTGTCATCAAGAATGTCCTGTTTAAGCCACACAAACTCTCTGTCAGTCAGACAGGCCAGTCCTTATATTTAGCTCCCTGCCCGTTTATGGGGCTTTGAGAGACGTACGTGTTCTGACAACTCGCTCGCTTGCTTGCTTTTCTACAACTCGCTGTCATACAGAATGTGTGTTTGAGAGCAAGAATGTTGTGCGTGTGTGTGTGGACATGTTTCTGAAGATTCTTTGGCATTTTGTTCACAAGGAAGTCACTGCCAGCTATTCTGCTCGGATCCTTCCTGCATTCCAGAGGCCTCCCAGTTCAAGTGTATTTCATACCCCACACACATAACTGAAGCCATGTGATGATTGTTTTGGTATAATATTACAAAAGAGAAATGTAAACTAGTGTTTAAATATTAAGGGTCAATGAAAGTTTTTGAAAGTAGTCTCTACATGTTCACCAAAGCTGCATTTATTTGATTAGTACCATAAAACAGTAATATTGTCAAATATTTTAAAATAACTTTTTTACAGTTCTTTTTCAACATGACCCTGAAGAAATCACTTTAATATACTGATTTCTTTGCTGCTCAAAAAACATTTCTCATTATTATCAAAGTTGTGCTGCTTAAAATGTTTGTGGTTGCCAGTTGCGATTATAACAGTAATGCACATTCTTCCAGTAATCTTTGAACGTTCAAAAGAAGAGAATTTATTTAAAAATGAAAATATTTTGTAATAATGTAAAAGTCTTTGCTGTTAGTTTTAATAAATTGCTGAATAAAAGTATTAATATCTTTAAGAAAAAAATTCTGACCCCTACATTTACTATTTTCAAAGTATTTTGTACACAGACACACACACACACACACACACACACACACACACTGTGTACAAAATACTTTTGATACTTCTGAACTGTTGTGCTACTGAAGAAAGTAACATTTTCATTTTTAAATGCATCCTTGCTGAATAAAAGTATTATTTTCTTTTTAAAAAGACTAAACCTTCAAGTATGTGTAAGTATGGTTTGTACACATCTTTGCTCACCAAATTAGCAATTTGCATACATTAAAAAATTGTTAGTGGCTTAAGGCTATTTGACATGAAATCTGTTTTGATTGGCAGTTAAGTCAAGTCAGTAGTGTAGGAGTCTGATGACAACAAACACAGTGTTTTGTTAACCTTTCATGGCTAGAATGGAAGAACCCAAGTGGAGGGCAGGGTTTACTCAATGATCTGCTGTTTTGCCTTATTATAGAGTTTTCTGATGTTTCGGAGGTGCTGGCTAAGGGGAATTTGTTTAAATACAAACACCTTTATTTACATCTGGGCCTAAGGCTACAGGAAATCTAGCGACAATGGCATGAGGGACTGCTGGTTAGTTTGGTTAAGTCTGGCTTTGGGGGAAGAGGAAGATGGGATTTAACTGGGGCAAGAAAGGGGCGCCCATTGAGAGTGAGTGAATGGGTCACTTCGCAATGTTCCTGTGAACCATTCAGGCTCTGGCACAGTGCTGCCATTGTCATGAGCTAACAAGATGCACTCCAACCAGCCAAACCTGGCTCCGTGCTCCAATTGTCACTAACCTGCTGGCCAGTGTTCGGGTCCCCATAACCAACAGTGTTCCCAACAACCCAACTTGCAATGTTCTCATGTGTTGCTAACCACAGGTGTTGAAAGTTCTGGAGCTATTTAAAAACAGCAATATTTTTACACATTTATAAAATATTATAATACACTCTTCTTTAGAACAAGAGCCTCGCATCATTCACTGACCATATGTTCAGTTGTGGGTTGGATTCAGCCCCCTCTTGAATGTTGCAGAGCTTCATGAAGGTTTGTTTTGTAGAAATGCTAATTGGTCTGGAAAATGCCTCAAATTCAGGGTAAAATTAATCTGCAAAATCAAAAAAAAAAAATTTTCTACTAGTCAGATTTGGACTTGACCAGCCAATTTAACTGGATAAATTATATTTAGTAAATTATACTATGTAATTTTAATTGAAACTTTACTTTTTTAATATATATATATATATATATATACTTATAATATAATATAAACCATTTCTGTTTCCATATTCCATTATTTCAGTGTCAAATAATCTTTAAGAATATGCTGATTTGGTGTTCAAGAAACATTTCTTTTTATTATCTATGTTGAAAACAGTTTTGCTGCTTAATATTTTTGTGGATACTATTTTTTATTGTTTGTCAGGATTCTTTGGTGAATATAAAGTTAAAAAAATAAAAAAGGATTTACTTAGATATATTTTTAACAACGTAAACATTTTTTATTTAACTTCTAATGAAATCATTGCATGCTCGCTTGATAAAATCATATTTATCTTAAAAAATCTTACTGGCAAAAAAGTCTTACACTTTTTTGAATGATCAAAGGTAACATGAGAATGCAGCACTGGTAAGGATTCATAAATGCAATTATAAACATTAACCAGGTACCAACAGAATCTTTCAGTACTGAACGAGGAAGCACCCTAACCAGAAACTGTCTGTATCTGGATCAGTTTAATTATTCCAAACAAATCTATCAATCTCCCTGAAATGTTAGCTCACTAGAAATGTCTGATTAATTGGGCTATCGCTCTTTAGTATATGGGTCAATGAGCTGGATAACAAAGTTATTCATTTATTGATCAGGCCCACTTCTAGCAATCCAATGCAGAGACCAACACAATGCAATGAAAGGTCAAGCGCAAAGATCAAAAGAAAAGGTCAGCTTTTATAGTCCCACACAAATTCAGCTGTTTAATTATGACTATCTAATTAGAAATCTCAAGTACACCCCCTATAATAAAATATCTGTCAAACCATTTGACTTCATATTTCATGAAGAGTTCATTTAAATTTTAAGAGAGTGTATCATACTGGAAAATAACCGTCAATATATTATATACAGTATTAAGTTGTATAACTATACTAAAATAAGAACAAAAATGAGTGTGCAAGAGTTAGGGCGTAATTAAGACTAAGATTTTTTCAACACAGAGCCCTTGATATTTTTAACCAGATACAGGTGCTATGCATCAGTCACACTTGAAGGCACTCATGACAGTTTAATGTGCATCTGATGATATTCAAATAAAGATAGGATAGACAGAAAACTAAAAGAAGAAATAAACAAAGGGTGTTTTCTTAATGAGTGAATTGTTAGATTCTTATCAAACAATGTGTTTCATTGATAACAGTAATATGGTTAAACACAAATGAGCACCACAGAGAACACAGCGTGTTTGCATGAGCTGGGTGCTAAGGTTTTCACCATTTCCTGTATAATGAGTGTGCTACAGACATTTACCATATAGGGCTGTGGCAGATAAAGGAAGGAGAAAGAAGAAGCATCCGAAAAGAAAGAGAGAAACCTCATGCCTCAACTTGCAGATTGGAGCTGCCACAAAAAGTGACTACTCTTACTGCCAGAGAAACCTTTCGGTTTAAAATGATAACGTTTCTCTCGGGTTGTGTCTGTGCCTGTTAGAAACATGTTTAACGAAGATACACAGAGCTACAGGATATGACCTTTCAATGCAAATAGTTGTGTTATGCAACATTGCTAACATTTAGAATATAATTATTTTGAATACAATTAATTAAATAGCAATAATAAAATATACATGTTCAATATAATAAGCAATTTAATGGTTGTATTACAAGATAGATATTAGGCTATGGGGAATTTATGAGCTTATATACTGTAGTAGGCTATATATACAGTACATTGGGATATGTGTGATTGGGTTATATTACTCATATTGAAGCTAGAAAGGAGGCATGATTGTTATAGAATCATCGCAGCATATTTAAATATTACAGTATATAAATACATCAACGGCACATTAGTTATGCTTCATGAAATAAATTAGAATTTTTACTTCTCTCCACATGCTGTCACGTTTGATTCTACATGCTCAATTAGCACCAAACTTCCACAGGAACAACCAAATTGAAAAAGGCCAGGTCTATGCATGTACAAACCGTAAGCAGGTTGGTTTGCAGCACAATAGCTGCGTTGTTGCTGTTTACACCTGCTCATTAGGACTGCACTGTACACACTGATAATGTAAAATTAGGTTGTAAAAACCCGTCATGTGAACTTCACATAGTAGTCCACATGCTCTGTGATCTGTATAATGTATAAACCTTGGCTTTTTCAAGATTACTTAAAGATAAGTCTCATGAAGTGAACATTTTACCAATTTGAAAAGCTCATAAATCATCATGCTTAAAAGCAAATTAATAATTTAATTGATTTAAATTTAATGTTGAGAGGTATGAGGGTTAGATGTAATAAATAACAGTCTTGGCATGAAAACCAATGCATCTATGAGAGGCCTCTATAGCTATATACAGCAATATTGCTATATAATATAGCTTCTATATTAATTTTGATTATAGTAAATGTCTCTGTGTGGTGGTTTTGGCTTCAAAAGAACTGTAAAAAACTATCATCTACACTGTAGGGAGCAGTCACAAAAACACAGCTTAATAAACATACTAAATGATGTTTAGAAGATGTAAATTAAGAAAGGTTTTGAGAGGGATTGATGGGATAAGGGATAGAAATCATTTAAGTTAATAGAACGTGATATCCATGTGATAAAACAAATGTGTGCACATACATTTGACAGTTAATGATCAGCTTCCACTAACTTGAGAGAAGTAAGGAATCCTCACAGCAGTAGAGAATCTCAGCCCTGAGCACTGGCACAGAGTTCAACAAGCCTCCATGCTGGGCGGATGATTGATGCGCATGCGCAGAACATTCATTTGCGTTGCCGTGAGCTTTTGCGCTTCATTCATTGCATTATGATAGCCAGTCTTTAGGTCTCCGTCGCACAGACGTGAATACTATCCCTCCCAATTCATTTGACTATTTCCATTTCTGTGGATGCCCTTAAACGGCTTCTTTTTAAACTTCTGGTTAAGACTGCTGAACGTCAGCGGGCATCACGCCCAGATCTCACATGAATCTCATGCCCTTAAAAGGCGTTTTTCATCGCCTGCTGAGAAAGATCTGTAAACCCTACGGAAAAGACAAGGCTGATGCTTTAAATAACTGTGTTAGTCTACCCTCTTCTGGACAACAAGAGGCACTACTAACATCAAACTAATTATACACACGCACACACACACACACATGTCTGGTCAGCTATCCTTGTGGAGACTCTCCATAGGTGTGATGGTTTTTCTACTGTACAGACCGTATATTCTATTGCCCTACACCAACCCTACACCTAAACCTACCCCTTACAGGATACTTTCTGCATTTTTAGATTTTCAAAAAACTTAATTCTGTACGATTTATAAGCTTTTGTACCCGTGGGGACCACAATTTAGGTCCCCACCGTGACACGAGTCCCCATGAGTCTGTGTGTAGTCAGGTTTAAGTCCCCACCAGGATATATAAACCTGTACACACACACACACACACACACACACACACTGTTGGGAAGGATAGGCCTACTTTGGAAATGTAATAGGTTACAGATTACAAGTTACCCTATTTAAAATGTAATAAGTAGTGTAACTATCTCAATTACTTTATAATGTAATATGTAACTGATTACATTTAATTACTTTTTGATCACTTTTCTAAATTTCTTATGTTTTCAACTATTAATCATTTTGAAACATGCAAAGCAGGCAGGGTTCTTAAAGCAGGACTCGACACAAAATCATTCATCACTTGAATTAAGATTATAATAATTTGATTTAAAGCACAGCCACCACAAAATCAGACGTTAGCACATCTTTTTACTTTGAGATCATTCTGAGGTTAAATACAGATTTAAAATCCTTACAAGAAATAGTTTAATAGCTATGATTTGAAATCAAATCTTTGGATATGGCGGTTAACACTGATATCCAACAATGCCTGGGGAAAACAGTTAATCTTAAAAAAAGTCATATACATAAACCCAAATAGGAAATAAAAGAGTTATCGAATAAGCACGTGTCCTAAACTCCTGAAACATTTGGTTTCTCAAATTTTAGAGCAGTCAGTGCAATTTATGAAAGAAATCAATCAAATCTGTATGTGTGGAAAAAAAATTCAGATGTAACCCCTTTGTAATCGTTAACATTCTCATAAGTAACACATTCTTTTCTCAGTAACTGTAACTGATTACAGTTACATTTATTTTGTAATTAAATTACGTAATTTGATTACATGTAAGTAGTAACTCCCCAACATCATGTTAGTATTTAAATCTAAGATTAAAAAGCGGTTGCAGTAGAAAAAGTAGCTACCGTGTGGTGTTTTTTTTAGTACTGGTAAATGTAATTTTAGTAGTAGTATCCTTCGTTCTTCTTATTTTCGATACAAGTTCCAGCTAATTTGCCTCTAGGAAAACCACAATCCCTCCGCGGATGACGCAGCTCTGATTCAGCCAATCACAGCGCGTTTCGAAGTTTCTCTCCATTCATTGGTCTTCTGCGCGTGATGTTGTGCGGAACCAGGAAATAGTGTGTGTGTGTGTGTGTGTGTGTGTGTGTTGTTTACATCGTGAGTCGAAATGTCACGCTGACTGAACCGCTGAGCAGGTCTTGAAAATCCCACTTCAGTCTTTCATAACTCAAGTGTGCACTGTATTTAAACATTTTCCATTAGCACTTAGTTTTAGTAGGAAGCTGGATAAATATTTCATGTATTCTGTTGTGCCCATGACACTTAATTCCATGAATTAGTTCATTTATTTTTTACGTTGATTCGTGTTTTCCTTCAGGGTGATGGGGAACGCTGATAATGTTGTAGCGCAGAAACGACTGGCTCGTTTTCGTCCGGATGAGAGATCTGTTATAGAGGGGACATTTGACAGGCTTCATGGATCTGGCTCCTCTGTTTCATCTTGAAAAACGGGGAAGGTTTTATCCCTAGACATGTTGAAGGTAAGCATCTGTGACATAACAATACATTGAACTGGATCTGTTATACTTGAACTGCTGGAGTCTGTATGATAACATTTATTTGATTAAGTTTGTTGACTATTATGTCCTTGTTAGCTTTAGAAAAGATTGCATCGCACTATCCTTAATGATTTTGTGTTCTGGTGTGACATTGTATTGAACCAGGGTTATTATAGTTAAAACTAAAATAAATAACTAAGACTGATATGAAAATGTATAAAAA
This sequence comes from Sinocyclocheilus grahami, assembly GCF_001515645.1. Taxonomy (NCBI): domain Eukaryota; kingdom Metazoa; phylum Chordata; class Actinopteri; order Cypriniformes; family Cyprinidae; genus Sinocyclocheilus; species Sinocyclocheilus grahami. The sequence goes on along the minus strand of NW_015505879.1, from coordinate 343,242 downwards.
CTATTATACTTTTAAAAATGTTTATAAAAATCAAGCGTCGCGTTAGTTCTGGCAGGTCACGTTAGTTAAGCTCGCATCAGCTGATCCCCATCTACCTATAGGAATACGACACCTATCTAAGCATATTATCAGCAGTTTTCGCATTGCTCAATAGCTAATTACCCTCCTCCATCCCCAGCTCCTCCTCTGTCAGTCAGGATTCAGCCTTCTGATTCTCCTTTGAATCAGACTAATTCTAAATGTGTACATTAAATGATTGAACTTTAATGATATCTGCAATACATTTATGTTGCTTCTGTTCTGTTTACTCTGGTGTGTACATTAAATGATTGAACTTTAACGATATCTGCAATACATTTATGTTGCTTCTGTTCTGTTTACTCTGGGGGGTTATCGCTGCTCTCCCTGCTCTCCTCCATGCTAGGCTGCATGGATGCACAGGAAGTTCTTGCCCAGAACAGAACCATACCACCAATCCAAACTGTATGCTAATTGTCAATCATCTTTGACGATAGTGGTCCTGACAGAAATGACAAAACATACACCAAAATTACTGAAATTTTAACTAAAATTAGAATGAAAAATAAAATATAAAAAATAATAAAAATTCAAATTATTGTAGTATAATTGTATCCAAGTTATACTAAAATAACACTGGCTTAAACTGAATGTTTCAAAGACCACATGGGAACTGATTTTAGAAAATGCCCACATATTTTCAAATTTTCCACATACAGTAATTACTTCCTCATGGAATGGACAGTTATAAATAATTGGGTATTGTTATTGGATAAACATTTAAATGTTGTCTGATGTTATTTGTAAAAAGACAGAAGAGTATTGTAGAATATCTAAAAAGAAGCATGTGCTAAAACATAAATGTAAATGTTATGACTGGTGAACTGATGCAAGTCATTCAAACTTCTATTGTTTAAACTGCATGTCTGTGCCAACACTTAAAGGAATAGTTCACCCAAAAATGAACATTTTGTCATCATTTACTGACCCACATGTCATTCCAAACCTGAATAAGATTCTGTCTTATGTTGAATACAAAAGACAATATTTTGAAGAACCAAACAGTCGTTAGTCCCCATTGACTTCCATAGTAGGGAAAGAAATACTATGGAAGTCAATGGGGACCATCAACTGTTTGATTACCAGCATTCTTCAAAATATCTTCTGTTATGTTCAACATAAGAAAGAAACTAATACAGGTTTGGAATGACATGAGAGTGAGTAAATGATGACAACATTTTCATTTTTGAGTGAAATATCCCTTTAACATACATGGATATTGACTTTTCAGTTTTCCTTTTATTTGTTTTAGATGACAATGGCAAAGATGGCCTCAGAATCCATGATAAAAAGAGTATTTCAGGGCATACACAGCATTTATCTAGGAGTGCCAGTGCCCCCTGGTGATGGGATAAGTCGCGAGCAGCTGGTGATTTTCTTGGCAGATATTCTTAGAGGAACTGCAGAAGAAGGTGCACCTTTGGTCTTGGCAATGGCTTAGGGTGCAAAGGCTACTGCTACCACAACTGAGCAGATCAGAGGTGTAAGTATCACCAAAATCTAATCATACAAAGTGTTTCAGTATCGGTGTTGTGTTATTTATATATTATAGTATTCATTCATTTTTATATTTTTAGTTTTCATTTTATTTTTGGTTTAAGTTTTCGTAATTTTGTTACATTTAAATTATTAGATGAATAATTTCTATATAAATTTCATTTTGATTTTTAAGCTTAAATTTTCAGCTAATATTTTATTTTTATTTCAGCTTCATTTCAATTATTTTTAATGGCTTTAGTTAACTATAATAACAGTTAATTAAAGCCACAATCAGATAAACCACTTAGTTTGCTGACTCATGATAGCCATTTAGACCCACAAACTCAATTTAACAATAAAACATCTCAATTCAATTTCTAAATCATTCTTGCTTCTATGATATCGTAATATTTTTATTTTTGTTTATTGAATAGTTTGTGGAGGACCTGGTTTCAGCTGCAGTGCAGACTCTAGCCCACAGGGAGCATCTGCGAGCTTGGCAACCAGATCACATGAGTGATGGGCCTCAAGGTTTTAAGCTTCTGGCAGAACAGCTGACCTCTGAATTAAAATCTTCAGGTTTGTAGCAGTAACAAAATAAACAGTTTTAAATTCAAATAAAAATTAATAGTATGACTCAAAAATTGTGTATATACTGTGTATATATATATATATTAGTATTTAGCTGTAAATTTTTTTTATTGCACTTTTAGTTTTAGTTAATGATAACAAATCTGTAACCAACAGATATAGTGCACACCAAAATAACTATTTAAAGGGGTCATATGATGCGATTTAAATTTTTCCTTTCTCTTTGGAGTGTTACAAGCTCTTGGTGCATAAAGAAGATCTGTAAAGTTGCAAAGAATAAAGTCTCAAATCCAAAGAGATATTCTTTATAAAAGTTAATAGTCAGCCACGCCCCCCTAAAACGGCTTGTTCTAACACGCCCCCACATGTCTACGTCACGATGTGGGAAGATTTGCATAACGCCGCCCAAATGTTCACGCAAAGAAAGAAGGCGTAACTTTTATTCTCGCTGTAGTATTGTTGCTGCCGCCATGTTGTGAAGGCGCTGTGTGTTTGTTGTGAAAGTGAAACAACTTTGTTTGGTCTTCCAAAAGAGGACGATATCTGCTTTGTCATGTCTAGAGCTGATCCGTGCTGGTCGCTGAGGAAATACATCAACTTCACACTGTGGATCGCCAGATCAGCTTTCACCGTGGACGAAGCGTAGTCCAGTCCGGGGTCGTCACATGTGGTTGCCGCAAGCCGCAAGCCGTTCTCAAGCTCGCCGTGTGTGACGCTGTGTTTCGTTGTGAAAGCGAAACTACTTTGTTTGGTCTTCCAAAAGAGGACACGACTAGAAATCAGTGGTTAAGTTGTATTTACAACACTGTTCCAGAACAGTTCAACCCAAATATTCAGATGTGTCCAGCGCATTTTATGGAGGACTGTTTCCTGGGAGAGTAGACTACAATGCCGGCTGTTCTGACTCGCATACTGTAAGTACGTTTTTTTTTTTATATATAAAGAATTTGCCACTGACGATTCAAACGCGAGTTTTTTGGGCAGTGTAGAGTAGCACGGGTTTTAATGTTTTTGTCTCGTCACTCCGGCCGGACAGGGCATCACAGTAATGGTAGGGGCATAACATTTCCGTCACATGCTTGAGGTATTCGGCCAATCACAATGCACTGGATAGCTGGCCAATCAGAGCACACCTCGCTTTTCAGACCGATGAGTTTTGTAAAAATCGACGCGTTTCAGAAAGGCAGGGGCATAGAAGAGAAACAATAATGTACAGTATGTGGAAAATAATGTGTTTTTTTTTACCTTAAACCGCATAAACACATTTCATTACACCAAATACACAAAATAATGTTATTTTTAGCAACATCATATGACCCCTTTAATATAATTAGTCCTTGTTGTTTCTATAGATCAGAATACATGTGATACTCCTTGTCTGGAAGACTGGCTGTTCCGGATCCCAGCAATGGCCATGTTTTTGGAGCTCCTGATTGGTGAAGGTCTAGGAGTTAGGTTGCCCTCCCGTCCTCCCCCAACTCTGTTGCCTCCGTGTCAGTATGCTCCCCGGAGTGACCTCCGTTGTCTTTTGAATATACCTCTTCTGATGTTCCTGTCACCTCAGCTGCCAGCCTGACATAGTGCCCCCTGGAGGTTGCTATTCTCCACAAACATACATGGGGAAAGCTTCACCGGGCTGGTCCAAGTAGATATAACTGCAGATCGAGATCTCCAAAATGCGGCGTGAACTCCAAAAGTGGGCAGGACCTCCAAAATGGGGCGGGGTCTCCTCGCGCAAAGACTTTCATCATTGGCTCTGGCTCCAGCCAATTGTTATTGACTTACATTTTTACAAAAAAACGTTATAGTTTCTAGTTCATCTAAAATAAAATATGCTATATAAATAAATATTCTCCATGAGAGTAGAGCCCAAAGCTCGTGGCCAGTGGTGTTCGGACTGGAGTGTGAAGCTCTGCTTAATAAACGGGAATCACCCACGAGCTCTCCCGCGAGCCGTTACAGCGCAGCGAAGGGGAAAGAGTTTACTCTATTGCTTTGTTCTAAGCAACGGGGGCATCCCGGGCACGCAATTGGCAGGGTAGGAGGGGATAGTGATGCTGGGTGTAACTAAAAAGGTGCTATTGTCCGGTGAGGTCCGGATGGGCTGTTATGGAACGATCTCATATCGCATAATCTTATTAACTGTTTATCTCCTGAACTGCATCTTTTCTTTCTTGTGCTGTGCCTGCCTGTCAATGGGAGGAAGCCATGCCCTATTTTGGAGTTCCCACCCCGTTTTGGAGTTCCTGCCCCCATTTGGAGATCTCCAGGCTGCAGTCATACCCTTCTCGGCTGGTGGGCAACTGCAAAAGTCGGAGTCCCACTGTCATTTTGGTAAAGGACTCTAAAGGGCATATCTTCAGGGGCTTTGCATCTCAAAGCTGGGAGGTCAAACCTCAGTTCCAGGGTGAGTTTGGAAAGAAAAAAACATATACAGTGTTATGCATCTCAATTAATGTTTCTTCTTCTTTTTGCACTGTAGGTGATTCCAGGTGCTTCCTCTTCTCCGTTTTTCCATACATGCGAGTGTTCACCTGCACAGGCTATAACAATCATTACATGTACTTGAACCAGGGCCAGCAGACTATGCCAAATGGCTTGGTGAGATAAATTTGAAAGGAATAGCACTCAAGAATGAAAATTTGCTCAAAATGTACTCACCCTTAGGCCATAGAGTTTGTTTCTTTTTCATCACTTGCTCACCCTCTGCAGTGAATGGGTGCCGTCAGAATGAGAGTAATCCACACGATTTCAATTTATCACCTCTTGTAAAGTGAAAATCTGCATGTTTGTAAGAAACAAATCCATCATTAAGGTGTTTTAACTTTGCATAATCCACAGTCCATAATCCATAATAACACTTAGTTCCTCCAGTAAAAAAAAGTATATCCCCTGTGATACTCTCACATCTCCATGAGAGTAGAGCCCAAAGCTCGTGGCCAGTGGTGTTCGGACTGGAGTGTGAAGCTCTGCTTAATAAACGGGAATCACCCACGAGCTCTCCCGCGAGCCGTTACAGCGCAGCGAAGGGGAAAGAGTTTACTCTATTGCTTTGTTCTAAGCAACGGGGGCATCCCGGGCACGCAATTGGCAGGGTAGGAGGGGATAGTGATGCTGGGTGTAACTAAAAAGGTGCTATTGTCCGGTGAGGTCCGGATGGGCTGTTATGGAACGATCTCATATCGCATAATCTTATTAACTGTTTATCTCCTGAACTGCATCTTTTCTTTCTTGTGCTGTGCCTGCCTGTCAATGGGAGGAAGCCATGCCCTATTTTGGAGTTCCCACCCCGTTTTGGAGTTCCTGCCCCCATTTGGAGATCTCCAGGCTGCAGTCATACCCTTCTCGGCTGGTGGGCAACTGCAAAAGTCGGAGTCCCACTGTCATTTTGGTAAAGGACTCTAAAGGGCATATCTTCAGGGGCTTTGCATCTCAAAGCTGGGAGGTCAAACCTCAGTTCCAGGGTGAGTTTGGAAAGAAAAAAACATATACAGTGTTATGCATCTCAATTAATGTTTCTTCTTCTTTTTGCACTGTAGGTGATTCCAGGTGCTTCCTCTTCTCCGTTTTTCCATACATGCGAGTGTTCACCTGCACAGGCTATAACAATCATTACATGTACTTGAACCAGGGCCAGCAGACTATGCCAAATGGCTTGGTGAGATAAATTTGAAAGGAATAGCACTCAAGAATGAAAATTTGCTCAAAATGTACTCACCCTTAGGCCATAGAGTTTGTTTCTTTTTCATCACTTGCTCACCCTCTGCAGTGAATGGGTGCCGTCAGAATGAGAGTAATCCACACGATTTCAATTTATCACCTCTTGTAAAGTGAAAATCTGCATGTTTGTAAGAAACAAATCCATCATTAAGGTGTTTTAACTTTGCATAATCCACAGTCCATAATCCATAATAACACTTAGTTCCTCCAGTAAAAAAAAGTATATCCCCTGTGATACTCTCACATCCAAATCCACTGACATATTTGTTTAGAACTGGTTTGGACTGCTTTCATTTGTAAGCAGTGTTTGATCTGTACATATTTCTATCCTGAGTCAGTTGAGTCGACTTTTCCCTGGAGGAAGCAATATAATGGATAGAGGCCTCGTATTTTAGCTGAAAGCAGTGGCTTGATGTTAAAACATCTTAATGTGGGATTTGTTTATTACAAACAGCAGCTTTTCACTTCACAAGAAATCAATTGATGGACTGGAGTCATGTGGATTTTTGTGATGTCTTTATCAGCTGTTTGGAGTCTCATTCTGACGGCACCCATTCACTTCAGAGGATCCACTGGTGAGCAAGTGATGTAATGCTAAATTTCTCCAAATCTGTTCAGATGAAGAAACTAATTCTTTTACATCTTGAATGACCCCAGGGTGAGTACATTTTCAGTGTATTTTTTATTTTTGGGTGAATTATTCCTTTAAACAGTGTTTAAGGCTTTATTACACTATGGAGCAAAGAAAAAATTCATAATTAACTGTCTTTTTAGGGTATGGGTGGTCATCATGGCTATTTCGGCTTGTGGTTGGACTGCGATTTTGGACACGGCCACAGTAGGGCTCGACCACGCTGCACCACATATGGCAGTCCTCAGCTCTCAGGAGACGAGGACTTCAAACTGGACACCGTGGAGGTGTGGGCCGTCGGGCAGCCACCTGAAGAACAGGAGCAGGTCTATGATAGAAATGTTACTATAGTGAATTTTGTATGTTTGGAGTGTGCATTTTGATTCAAAAAGTGTTTGTGTTGACGTTCAGGATGAGAAGAAGAAGAGCATATTAGATGCAGATCCTGAAGTACAGGCCATGATGGAAATGACAGGGAAGACCCTGCACAGCCAAGGCCTCCGAGAACCTGAGCAGGACGAGGAACAGTGAGGAAGGAAAAAAAGAAGACAATGTGTAGATCAAACCAGCAGTATTTCATTTCAGTGTTTGGTTTGGTTTGTGCTTTTACACTAATGTAGATATAGAGGAAACCACACTGTTGCAAACCACTTACTGAGGAGTTTATACAGTGTAGTTTTTATGTTAATATGTAAAATCCAGGAGCTGGTTTCCTGCTTTCTGTGAAATATTAAAATGTGCATACATTCTGTCAAATACTGTTAAACACTGAGTATTGACAACGTGTGACTGAAGTCTACATTTCACATCAAGTATCTGGATGTTATATATTTGTATTTTGCCTTGACTGATACATTTAGTGTCTTTAAACTGGAAGATTCACATTTCAAAATAAATAAATATATAAAACATATTTGTTTGCTTATGAATTGTTTCATCCCAATTAACACCTGCCAAATTCATAAATGTGAAAAGATGCGTTTCTCAGAATAAAAATGTAAAAGAGCAGTCAAGATTTCCTCAGTTCTCTTATAAAGATGAATTATGATATTACAAAACCATAATAAATAATATGGAAATAAAAATGTCACTTTTGTGTTTTGTTTCCGTCTGTTTGATTCATCACAATCATTTCTGCCATTTCTACTTGATTTTAGGCATTTTCAGAGTTTAGTCAATTCAGGGTAGTTGGATCGTGTGTGATGAACTTTAAACTATAACTTTGATAGATGCTGTACGCCTGCTTGGTATCAATCAAATATGCAGATAACTTTATTGTTTGCTGCTTATGGTGTTTTGAGTTATTCATATTATTTAACCACAAACAATCCTAAATCATTCTGCTCTACAACATCAGTTTTGGTATATAGCAATTGTGACCCGAAAATGTAAAAGAGCAGTCAAGATTTCCTCAGTTCTCTTATAAAGATGAATTATGATAATATTACAAAACCATAATAAATAATATGGAAATAAAAATGTCACTTTTGTGTTTTGTTTCCGTCTGTTTGATTCATCACAATCATTTCTGCCATTTCTACTTGATTTTAGGCATTTTCAGAGTTTAGTCAATTCAGGGTAGTTGGATCGTGTGTGATGAACTTTAAACTATAACTTTGATAGATGCTGTACGCCTGCTTGGTATCAATCAAATATGCAGATAACTTTATTGTTTGCTGCTTATGGTGTTTTGAGTTATTCATATTATTTAACCACAAACAATCCTAAATCATTCTGCTCTACAACATCAGTTTTGGTATATAGCAATTGTGACCCTGGAGCACAAAACCAGTCTTAGGTCGCTGGGGTATATTTGTAGCAATAGCCAAAAATACATTGTATGGGTCAAAATTATAGATTTTTCTTTTATGCCAAAAATCATTAGGATATTAAGTAAAGAAAAAAAATCATGGTCCATGAAGATATTTAGTAAATTTCCTACTGTAAATATATTAAAACTTAATTTTTTATTAGTAATATGCACTGCTAAGAACTTAATTTGGACAACTTTAAAGGCGATTTTCTCAATATTTTGATTTTTTTTGCACCCTCAGATTCCAGATTTTCAAATAGTTGTATCTCAGCCAAATATGGTCCTATCCTAACAAACCATACATCAATGGAAAGCTTATTTATTCAGCTTTGAGTTGATGTATATATCTCAATTTCGAAAAATTGACCCTTATGACTGGTTTTGTGGTCCAGGGTCATAATTAAGCTTTTCAGGGGGAAGTGAGTTATATTTTTTACAGTAAGTAACCATGGTAATATATATATATATATTTTTTACACTTGTTATATATGTAACCTAACTGCCTCTTCTCATCTGTTAACTTTTCATGTATTCTTAATGCAAAATGAACAGTGGAATGCACTGGAAAAGTAACGATGGGTAAGAAAAGCACAGGACTTAAAAGCGAAGTTTAAATCATTAAAATAATTTCGGATGACCAAGTTTCCTCTGCTTATAGCCACTGCGGTAAAGTTGGTTTCATATTCTCGCTCACATTCGGACTTTGTTTTCCAATATCTTTCCAACAGTGGATGCAAAAATGTTAACCTAAGATAATTAATATTATTGACATGTTTGCCAAACAGCTACAACTAATTTAATCAAGAAACATATACTATTAATGATCTGCTCTCATATTTTCGCCCAATCTCCTCTGAATATCTTTCTCTGTGGGCTGGAAAAGTAAGGGAGTGTCTAAAAAGGGTTTGTAAGAAGAGGAGGCGGAAACAACTTGAGGCAGTTTAAAATGTGTCTGATTTCCTTGATTGATTTATTGTATATTGTAATGCGTGAAAATAGTAAACTTTGTACTTCATTGATTTATATATACATAAAAAACTCATTTAAAACAAGTTTGAAAACTTTTTGAACATAGTAGAGTTTCACCTTTTAATTTCAATATAATTTTAATGGTTATAAATATTGGCCTTAACTTTAAACTTATCAAACACACTTCAAAAAACTCACTACACCTCATAGTATGAGTATGGTCATGTCTACTGAGTTCTGTTGACTTTGTAATGCTACAGCATGTATAGCTCAGTACATTTTATATGGTGGTACGGGTTGTTTTAAAAGTTTCCTTTTTAGCCTTACTGAATATACCACAGTTAAATGTTAAACCTCAAATGAGCATTGCAATTGGCAAAAACATTTTTTTTTCAAGATGACTTGTTCTGTGTTTGTATCACATCACTGTCCAGACGTGTGGAGCTGAAGGTACGCGGTTTTGCTGTGCGTCAGTGTATTGCAATAACTGTGTTTTCATTTCCTTTTAGTGAATAAATATTATATTAAGTTTGTGCCTGGATTGTAACTTAGATGATCTCCTAGATGCTCCCACCTGCACCTTGAAGTTTCAATATATTTTACTGGTTGCACAAATTAACCCCAAATCACTTAAGCACATATTATTAAGCACCATCCAAAAGACACACTACAGCTTATGGTTTGGGGACTGTCACTTTTACTGAGCTCTGCAGGGTTTGATATATTTTAACATACAGAGCTCTAGTCTAGCATACAAAGATTCAAAACATGCTGTAATTTCTTACTTACAGCCTTCTGAGCATACTAGTTTCACTTCAAATGAGTATGGAGATGAGAAACCTGTTTAAATAAAGACACACCCGGCCCATTTAATTTGGCTGCTGTCCCCACCCGTGGTGCTGAACACACAGAGTTCTACTCTGCACCATTCTGCAGTTAGGTTTCAAAACTTTTGACTGGAGTTAATTAAAAATGCAAGACGTTTATGCATGATTCAGAGAACGTAACATTTCCTGTTTTCCCTTACTGTACGTACAGTACACAAATTGTAAAGGGGTCATATGATGTTGCTAAAAAGAACATTATTTTGTGTATTTGGTGTAATGAAATGTGTTTATGCGGTTTAAGGTTCAAAAAACACATAATTTTCCACATACTGTACATTATTGTTTCTCCTCTATGCCCCGCCTTTCTGAAACGCGTCGATTTTTACAAAGCTCATCGGTCTGAAAAGCAAGGTGTGCTGTGATTGGCCAGCTATCCAGTGCGTTATTATTGGCCGAATACCTCAAATGTGTGACGGAAATGTTACGCCTCTACCATACTGTGATGATGCCCTGTCCGGCCGGAGCGATGATTCAAAAACATGAAAACCCATTATAAACGAGGCTTTCGTTGCATCCAGTGGGGACATAATTATGGATTATAATGACTTATACTGTCTTTTTACGCGTTGCGTTGCATCGCGCCGCGTAAACCACGCCTTCTTTCTTTGCATGAACATTTGGGGGGAGTTATGCAAATCTTCCCACATCGTGACGTAGACATGTGGGGGCGTGTTAGAACGAGCCGTTTTAGGTAGGCGTGGCTGACTCTTAACTTTTATAAAGAATATCTTTTTGGGTTTGAGACTTTAGTCTTTGAAACTTTACAGATCTTCTTTATGCACCAAGAGCTTGTAACACTCCAAAGAGAACGCGTCGATTTTTACAAAGCTCATCGGTCTGAAAAGCAAGGTGTGCTGTGATTGGCCAGCTATACCTCAAGTGTGTGACGGAAATGTTACGCCTCTACCATACTGTGATGATGCCCTGTCCGGCCGGAGCGATGATTCAAAAACATGAAAACCCATTATAAACGAGGCTTTCGTTGCATCCAGTGGGGACATAATTATGGATTATAATGACTTATACTGTCTTTTTACGCGTTGCGTTGCATCGCGCCACGTAAACCACGCCTTCTTTCTTTGCGTGAACATTTGGGGGGAGTTATGCAAATATTCCCACATCGTGACGTAGACATGTGGGGGCGTGTTAGAACGAGCCGTTTTAGGTAGGCGTGGCTGACTCTTAACTTTTATAAAGAATATCTTTTTGGGTTTGAGACTTTAGTCTTTGAAACTTTACAGATCTTCTTTATGCACCAAGAGCTTGTAACACTCCAAAGAGACAGGAAAAATTGTAATTGTATCATATAACCCCTTTAATAAATACATTACTGTATGTCACCAGAGGGTTTTTCCCACATTCCAAAAGCTGTAGTAGGTTCCTGGTGACCAGACTGACTTACTACAGGCAAGATTTTGTCAACACCTCCCTTACTGTACGTACAGTGCTCACATAGTTTAATAAATTCAGTACTGTATTTCACCAAAGGGTTTTTCCCACATTCCAAAGACTGTAGTAGGTTTCTAGTGACCAGACTGACTTACTACAGGCAAGAGTTTGTCAATACCTCCCTTACTGTACGTATAGTGCTCAAATAGTGTAATAAATTCAGTACTGTATTTCACCAAAGCATTTTTCCCACGTTCCAAAGGCTGTAGTAGGTTCCTGGTGACCAGACTGACTTACTATTAGATACTACTACTAGATTTTTCCAGTACCTCCCTTAATAAAATTAGAGTATATGATAATTTTTGAAAATCAATATGAAATATTATGATAAAATCTCAGCTTTAGTAAGTCAGTCTGTCCACAAAGCCCATACTACAACATTTGGAACGTGAAAAACACTTTTGGGTTTTTAGAGTCATTGCTTTTCAAAAATATTTGTAAACTGTACTTTTCTAAAGGGAGATATTAGCAAAAATTCACCTGTAGTAAGTCAGCGTGGCCAGAAGGAACATACTACAACCACTCGAAACCTTTGGTAAAATACAGTACTACTTTTCATAACTAATTTTTGTACTGTATGTATGGAAAGGAAGGTATTTGCAAAATCTTGCCTGTAGTAAGTCAATCTGGTCACTAGGAACCTACTACTACTTTGGTGAAAGTCAGTGATGATTTGGGGTGCCATGACGTCTGCTGGTGTTGGTCCATTGTGTTTTATCAAGTCCAAAGTCAATGCAGCCATCTACCAGGAGATTTTGGAGCACTTTATGCTTCCATCTGCTGACAAGCTTTATATGGAGATACTGATTTCCTTTTCCAGCAGGACTTAGCACCAGCCCACAGTACCAAAACTACTTCCAAGTGGTTTGCTGACCATGATATTACTGTGCTTGATTGGCCAGCCAACATGCCTGACCTGAACCCCATATTGAATCTGGGATATTTTCAAGAGAAAGATGAGAAACAGTCGATCCAACAATACAGACGAGCTGAAGGCTCAATAGTGCCTCAGCAGTGCCACAGGCTGATCGCTTCCATGCCACACCTCACTGATGCTGTATTTTGTCCTAAAGGAGCCCTGACCAAGTATTGAGTACATAAATGAACATACTTTAAAGAACTTGAACTTTTCAGTTTTGCAAATCCCTTTTTTATTGATCTTAGGAAATATTGTAATATTTGGGATACTGGATTTTTGACTTTCATGAGCTGTAAGCTGTAATGAAATGTTTTACTTTACATGTAATGAATTAAGGAGATATAAAAGTGTCACTTTATGAAATAAAACTTTTTCACGATATTCTATTTTTTTTAAATGCACCTGTATATTTACTCAATAAAATTGTGTGAACAGATTACAAGCAATATTATTAATTAAATTCAACATATAAGAATTAATGAAATTAGATGCTTACAAATTAACCATTCAAAATGAGTAAAATAGCACACAAAAATTAAGTAAAATTTTGAACCCCATATTGAATCTGGGATATTTTCAAGAGAAAGATGAGAAACAGTCGATCCAACAATACAGACGAGCTGAAGGCTCAATAGTGCCTCAGCAGTGCCACAGGCTGATTGCTTCCATGCCACACCTCACTGATGCTGTATTTTGTCCTAAAGGAGCCCTGACCAAGTATTGAGTACATAAATGAACATACTTTAAAGAACTTGAACTTTTCAGTTTTGCAAATCCCTTTTTTATTGATCTTAGGAAATATTGTAATATTTGGGATACTGGATTTTTGACTTTCATGAGCTGTAAGCTGTAATGAAATGTTTTACTTTACATGTAATGAATGAAGGAGATATAAAAGTGTCACTTTATGAAATAAAACTTTTTCACGATATTCTATTTTTTTTAAATGCACCTGTATATTTACTCAATAAAATGGTGTGAACAGATTACAAGCAATATTATTAATTAAATTCAACATATAAGAATTAATGAAATTAGATGCTTACAAATTAACCATTCAAAATGAGTAAAATAGCACACAAAAATTAAGTAAAATTTAAACAAAAATATTGATTTAATTGGACAAAAAAACAAACAAACCAACAAACAAACAAGCAAAAACACTCTGCTAATGAATAATGTTATGCATGCTAGGCCAGTATTGGCAATCAAGAAACACCCTGCAAAAACATACTATGCCATCACCTTTTTCATAAATTCACATTTTTGTTTTTTACATTGAGATAATACAGGCATCATGTTCAAAAGAGTGTGTTTTCAGGCCCCCAAAACAGAGTTATTGAAGACATCTGATGTTAACAAACAGAATCACTGAAGGAGAAAATCTAAATTTTTTAGGTTACCATTACAGTGGTCAGTGTTTGCTTTAGTTGGGCTCTTAACCCTTGACTTTTTAACCTTAGATATTGTTTGGCTGCTGTAATTGAGTTATAACAGCTAGTCAAGCCAAGAGAAAAATTGATTGGGTGTTAGTTATGTTTTTACATAATCATTATTTTACCTGATTTACTGAACTTATTTAGAGCCTAGTCTCTGAGTTAGATTTGCATTTATTACAACAGCCTTTTGATTCTCCTGTGTAAGACTTGCAATTTTCAGTGTAATTCAAAGGGTTTCTTAAAATTTGTTCTGATCAAAAAATGGAGTGGAAAAAACACTCTTTTAGGCACACAGTGATATCAAGAACCAGTGTATGAATCTCAACAATGGTGACAAACAGCATATGCCGATAAAGAGATCAACTCTGAGCAACACAGAACAAGCTACTAAAAAATCACATAAAAATAAAAGAAAATAGTAAGAATAAAATGAATTAGACAATTCAGCTCATAATTTATTCATGCCACAATGTATGGGAGCCAGGGATGAGTTTTGTCTGGTGGCACCCAGAATGCGCTGCAACATGCGTTTTGATGATTACCGTTTTTGAGGTTCTCACGCTGATTCTTGATGTCTGTGTGCCTAAAAGGAAGGCGTTTTTCTTTTTCTTAAATCTCTTTGATTATGCTGAAAGTTCCATACCTTATACCGTGTAATGAAATTATTATTATAAAGCAAGAAACCGTGGTTTACAGTGAATTTATAACAGCTAAGGGCGTTGTTAGGCACAACACGAAGCGGATTATTCCATATGTAGTACGGTTTCACAAAATAAAACAGAGCAAATGAAGTGCAATGATGTTAATAAAAACATTATTCTTCCGCCAAACAATGTAGTTTGTGCTTCGAACTTGGCTCAACCAATCAGAATCAAGGACCGGAACTATCCGTTTTATAATTATTATTTTAAAAGGCTCTATGGACTGTTACAGAACACTGTGGAATATGTTTATTTTAACCTGAAGAACAACTCTACAGTGGGCAATTTGCTTTAAATGGGCAATTAAAACTCCCAATGTGTTACATTGGTTTTCATCATTGACACATTACATGGTTCAATATCTCTGAAATAAACAGACTAATTCTTCCGGGACAAACTGTAAAATGTTTAGCTAAATTGAAAGAACATACTACAACTCTTTATTGTACGACTTATTGCTTTATATGGTCAATTTATGCTCTCAACGTGTTGCATTGGTCTCTCTAACTGCCATAGTGGAGGATGGTTTGCTACAATTTGATTGGATGTCAATGGACTAACTCAAATGTCCAATGCTATTAGATTAAGAGGCAACTACCAGACATCCTGCTTGGCCAAAAAATGTGATCCCAGCACCCAGGAGAGGGCATTTTCATTGGTCCAAAAGATTAACCTTTTCACCCAAAAGCCCCCTTTACTTTCATTCTAAGGCCTAGGCTAAGATGGCCATAAATCCCTTTGACCTACAGATGCGAAAAATAAATAAATAATTCAAACTGAGCAATGTAGCATAGTGTCCTTTCAGTGTTTAATAAGGAAAACAATATAGTGTTTAATAAAGAAAAATATTAATATGGAATAAGGAAAAATAGTGAAAAATAGTGTTTATTACAGAAAAATATTACTTTTTACCTAAACATAGCATTGGAAATTTGCTGTGAAAATGAAAAACTCATACATTAATTTAGCTAAACATTTTACAGTTTGTCCAGGAAGAGTTAATTATTAATAATAATAATTCGCTTTTCTGGGCACTCAAAGCGTCATTGACCATATAAAGCATACACTTATAAAGCATAAGCATACACGTAATTGACCATATAAAGCACATAATTGCACATTAAAGACTTGTAGTATATTCTTTAGGGTCAAATAAATATTTTGCAACTTGTTTTGGAGCGGTGACCCTGCTTTGGAAAGTTATTGAACTGGATGGTGTGTCATTGAAGAAACCAATGCAACACATTATGAAGTAGTAGAAATTGACCACCTAATGAAAATTACTGCACAATAAAGAGTTGTAGTATGTTTATTAGGGTCAAGTTAAGATTTTCCAGTGTGTTCAGGAACACTCCATTAAGCCTTTTAAAAGCTATTTAACTTAATCATGCGTCATTGAAGAAACCACAGTAATTAACACAGTACACTCTAAAAAATGCTGGGTTAAATACAACCCAGTGCTGGGTAAAATAAGGACAAACCCAGCAAGTTGGGTTACTACCCAGATTACAATAGCAAAATGATGCACAATAAGGTGCAAAATTGTTCTGTACAGTTTCAGTGGGATACAAAAAAGTCAATTCTGCAAGAGCAGGTCTGCCTACACAGCCTCTTGTTGTTAATGATAACAGTTGACAAACTCGGATGTGGCAGGTTCATTTTCTTACCCTGTTGAGCAACAGACCTTCGTTTATTCTTATCTCGTGTTTATTTGTGTCAATCTACATGGATTTTTTTGGTTTGTTATTTAAAGTTTTATCTTGGCGCTTGTTTAAATGTCGGGAAACAGAGTGGCTTCTCTGTCTCTTTCACACAGAAAGCTCAAAATGGAAGAATGGAGGGGGTGGGGGATGTACAAAGGTTTCTGAATGGAAACCAAATTGAGTTTACTGGGTTAATACTTTACTTTTAAAGAGGGACTTGCTTTGGGACACTTCCACTGTACTCAGCTACTCATTTGCAATGCAAATATGGGCTTCTGTGGGGAACCAGACATGAAACATCTATTTTGCTTGCTTATTGTTCAAAAGTTTGGAATCGGTAAGATTTTTATAAATGTTTTTGAAAAAGACTCTTGTGCTCACCAAGAGTGCCTTTATTTGATATAACAACAATGCAAGAAATATTGTGAAATATTATTACAATTTATAATAACTGTTTTATATAAGTAACATTTCTTATTTTTATCAGTGTCTGAAGTTTTGATGCTTAATATTTTTTTGGAAAACTGTGACTTTTTTAAACAATTCTTTGATACATAAAAAACAGCATTTATTGAATATAATTTTTTTGTTACAATGTAAAAGTCTTTACTTTAACTTTTGATCAATTAATGCATCCTTGATGAAAAAAAGTAATTGCACGGATCCCAAACTTTTGAAGCTCAGTGTAAATCACTAATAAAATTTATATAAAAATCATCTGACAACAAAATGGATAGTGAGATGAACTGACCATCACATTTTAACATTCCACTCCACTCACAGAGTTTTACTTGTAGTTCCCACACACTTTCTTGGCTACTTTACTTTTCCTCTCCACCTAATCTTTCTACTCTTTTATACATGACTAGTGCATTTTATACTGTGTGTACTCTTACTTGCTGATTATGACAACATGTCATGCACCTTGTCATGGTGTTTCAGATATTCATATAGTGACATTAATTTATGTATTCAAACCACTTCCCCAGAAGAATTTTCAGTTTTTTTTATCAGATCTGGGCCAGTGTTATTGCAGTATTATATACTATTATGGTATTTAATAATATTTTAAATTACATGTTACGATCTCATTTTTGCAGTGGACCTCTTTGAGATCCGGGAAGTACGAGCAGGAAAAAACTCCAAAGACTTTGATCGATTCAAGGACAGCAAGGATAAATTTATAGACCCCAACTCATGCTTTACTATATTCTATGGCTCTCAGTTTGTTCTCAACACTCTCAGTCTGGCGGGTATGTATGTCGTCTTATGCATTTGACATGTTCTAACTAAAAAATATAATAATAAGTGTAATTAAATCACTTTATTGTCATTCCACCATATGCCTACATGTAATATGCTATATGCACAATGTACAGAATAACCAATATATACAATTTTGTAGGCACAGCTAGCATGACATTCATTATGAGATATATATATAAAATGTGTGTGATGTGCATGATAGATAATTATACTGCAGCATCTGACTGTGGTGAGGATGATAATAGACTATTCGAGGAGGTACTTCCTCTCTTTCAATATATTCCTCTCTTTCCTGTGTTGATGTATAGTTTATTCTTTGGATGGTTAAGAAATGACTGTCAAAGGAAGAAAATTATGGGTTCTGAAGAGGAAAAACTAGCTGCATTGTTTTTAGTGCTGAAAGCATTTGCTGTATGTTCCACAGCTGATTCAGTGGAGGATGCAGAAAAATGGCTGGCAGGACTGGAGTTACTCAGGCAGGAGACACTGGTGGCTTACACACCAGATATTGTAGAGAGGTACACACACACACACACACACACACAGAGATACAGAGAGTGTACCTTGTGTATTCATGAACTGTAGCACAAATCATGTGTTTGTTTCATCTGTGTTTTTCCCTCTACTGTAGTTGGCTGAGGAAGCAGATGTACTCGGTTGATCAAACAAGGAAAAACAGGTTCTCCTCTTTCTGTTTCACCTTCTTCTTGACCAGTCTCATTTTAGTTTCTGTCTCACCTCATTACTGCTCCTTTTCTGTCTCTCACAGCATCACCCTGAAAGAGCTCAAGTCTCTGTTGCCACAGATGAACTTTAAAGTACCAGGTGGACGTTTTTTGAAGGACAGAATTTTGGTATGAATGATACATTGTATACACATTATCTTGACGGAAGTGTATGCTTTGCATCATATGGAAAACTTTATGGCAGCTGAATGGGAACATTTCCTCTCCTAAAGTTTTTCAGATGATCATCTGTTTGTTTATCCATAAGTTTTTACATTTTTTCTTGTTTTAAGACATGTATAGCTAATGGCTTTGCTCTAAAAGTGTCAACGTTATAATTTCAGGTGGTGGGAGCAAAGAAAGAAGTTCTGGATTTTGAGCAATTTCACAAATTCTACAATCTTTTGATGTTTGACAACCAAAAGATGGTAAGTATGCAGTTTAAAAAGTTTGGGATTGGTACGATTTAAAAAAAGTAAAAAGTACAGTAAAACAGTACAGTCATATTGTGAAATATTATTGCAATTTAAAATGGCTGTTTTCTATTCTCATATATTTTAAAATGTAATTTATTCCTGTGATGGCAAAGCTGAATTTTCAGCAGTCATTACTCCAGTCTTCAGGGTCACATGATCCTCCACAAATCATTCTAATGCTGATTTGGAGCTCAATTAACAATTCTTGTGATTAGCCATTTTTTTCTTAAGTTAAGTTTTAACAGAAAGTTATAGAAAGTACAGGATTTTAAAAAGTAAAAGTCTTTACTTTTCTAGTACCATCTTTAGAGTATGTTGTTTGTTGTTTTGTTAGATTCTAGATGAGTTTAAAAAGGAGTCGTGTGCTTTCATCATGGGGTAAGAAACTGTCAAAACATTGTTTTGATTGAAGCAGTTCTTTAAATGTGCCATGAGGTCATTCTTATTGAGTGTTTTGTATGTTTTTTTCTGCAGTAACAGCGATCAGCCTATTCAACTCTGCGATTTTCAAAGATTCCTTTTATTTCATCAGAGAGTAAGACTTTTTGCTCATCCATTCATCCAATCATATATATATATATATATATACTGTCTATACCAGCCAAATATATCAATTTCATTCAAATACTATTTCAAACGCTTAGTTTAAAACAAATACTGTGAATTTATTTTGTAGGAGTCTTGGGCCAACAATACAAATCAAGTCCGAGAGCTGATGACCATTTTCATCGATGACACCATGAGGAAGACCAACGATCCAGCCTTTACTGTTGAAGAGGTATGGGTTATAGAGATGTGTTTACTTTATGTAAACTTCAGGTGACGTGTTTTTAGAGCTTTCTTTCTGTCTTTCTAGTTCCTTAGTTTTCTCTTCTCCAAAGAGAACTCGATCTGGGATGAGAAGTTCTCAGAGATTTGCCCACTGGACATGAACAATCCTCTGTCTCACTACTGGATCAACTCTTCTCACAACACGTCAGTGCTGCAGTTCTTAATGCTCATGACACACATACAGCAGCTCCTCCTCTTCATGATCAACTTCCTGTGTTACTTCATGTGTTTTGCTTTTTTTCTCCACAGATATTTGACTGGAGATCAGCTCCGCAGTGAGTCCTCAACAGAAGCTTACGTGCGCTGCCTGAGGCTGGGCTGCCGCTGTGTTGAGTGTCAGTGAACCATACCCTCATTTCTTAATAAATATTCTTTAATATTCTGTTGATCTAATGCAAGTCCTTTTCGGCTTCATTTTATGCATAGATAATGCATTGATAAAATTGTTCTGAAATCGGTGTGAGTCAGTCTGATGACCTTAATGTTTCTTTTTTGCAATGCAGTGGACTGCTGGAATGGTCCCGATGAACCTATTATATACCACGGCTGGACTAGAACCTCCAAGATAAAGTTTAAGGATGTGGTGAAGGCCATCAATGATCATGCTTTTGCAACATCCGAGTTAGTCATCAACAACTCACACATTTATTTGTGATGTTTTGTCAAATTCATTTCACCTAACATTTAGGCTAAATGAATTTGACAAACACTTTTTAAGAACATACCAGGGTCCCATCCGTCTCAAAATTTAAATAAATAAGCAAATATATTTTGCATAAAGAAAATTAAACCTATTTTCAGGAACACTAATATATATATATATATATATATATATATATATTTGCATTGTGACATTATTTGTATTATTATTTTGCATTATTACTGCTTCATAGGAGTGTGAATCGGCACTGGTTTCACGATTCAATTATATTACGATTATGTCAACAATTCAATTCGATATCACGATGCATCACAATTATATAAAATTTATTTTGTGCATTTTTATTAAATTACATAAGTAGGCTACTTTTTAAAATAATTATTTTAATTAATTAATTATTAATACTATATTAATTAATTAAGATATTAATTAATATATAATTGATTAATTATTGTTAAGAATTTAAATTAAATATAGCTTTTAAAACGTACAAGCAAATATAAAGTAATAAAGGGGGGAAATACAATTACAAGGCATAAACAAAAAGCACTTTCATTATCTGGGAGCGCTTTACGTATCCGAAAGTTTACAGATAGGCTAATCATAGTAATGGGTTTTTCTTTTTCTTTTCTTTTTTTTGCCATTTGATTGGCAGTTTTAATAGGCTGCATTCACACTAATGCACAGATCTATTTCGACATATCAGATGTTTTGTCCTGTTCTGAAAACATAACTGATTGTTTACATCAATTTCGTATCATAAAAGTAGATGCAAGTGCATTTAACTGCAGCCGCAAGCTTCAGGACAAGCACAAAGCGCACGTGAAAGTCACACGTGCCATGTGTGGGAAAAAGCTAAGCTCAGATTTTAAAATAGAGAGTGCATTTTTAATAATCGCGTGACAAGCTCCTCTAGTTGCATCGATGCAGAATCGTCCACGTCCGCATCGTGATGCAATGATTAATTTCGACACCCCTACTGCCGCTTGAATAAATAATAATAAACAATGATATGTTATTTTAAATGTCAAGTGTTTTATAGTATGGGTAATATTTGTTTTACTTCCTTTAAATAATGCAAATTTTTTTTTTTTTTTTTACAGGTTTAATAAATAATTTAATGAGAATACCATTAAGAATATGTTGCACACAGTGTATCTGGAAATGTGCGGTATTCTTGAAGTATGTTTATGAACATGTCACTGTTGGCAGGTATCCTGTGGTGCTGTCCATAGAAGAACACTGTGACGTCAAGCAGCAAAAAATGATGGCTCAGGTGTTCAAAGATGTTTTCCAAGACAAGCTCCTGACCGAGCCGCTGGAACCAGAAGCAGAACAATTGCCATCACCAGCCCAACTGAAGGGCAAGATCATCATCAAGGTAGAGAAGCTTCATTGGAAAATCCTGCAATGTCTTTGATTTTACAATACAATCCAAAGCCATGCAATCTCGCTTTTTCATACAGCACAAGAAACTGAATATTGATGAGACCTTTAGCAAAAAGGACCTACGGAAAGGAGATAAGCAGGGAGAGCTCTTCATCTGGGACCCAATTGATGAGGTGCCAAAGTCCAGTGAACACTATCGCAGGCTTGTGTGATTGTTTGATCTTATTCCAGTTGCCTTGATTATGATTGCAATTTCTCTATGACTCTGTCCGTGTACAGAGATGGAACAAGCACTACTGTGTGATCGAGAATAAGACATTGTATTTTGCTGAGGAGAATGAACTACTACTAGAGGAGGATGTTGGAAAGGTGAATTACTGAGGCTCCATTTTAGAATGAGATTCACTTAAAAAAATCTCATAATTTAAAAGTATTCACTGTGTAATTCACCTCTCCTCAGTCACCTCAGGGTGGTACAGAGCTTCATCAGTCAGAGGCCTGGTTTCACGGGCGGATGTCAGAGGGCAGACAGACAGCCGAGAGACTGCTGCAGGAATATTGTGCAGATTCAGGTGGAGTTGACGGGACATTTCTGGTGCGGGAGAGCGACACCTTCGTCAATGATTGCACCCTCTCGTTCTGGTAATGTAGGCCTGCTCTACTATTTAGAGAGAGAGGAGGGATGGTTTTTTGTATCATGTTTTATTTTATTTATCGTCTTTAATTTATTCTTTTAAAATGGAAGAAATAGGGAAAAAGCTGAATATGCAGTTTATATGGGTCAGTCTTGCTATGCAGTATATTTCATGTCCTGTCACAATCTGGCAGTTGTTAAAGATTGAAATCAAAATCATATTAGTAACATTTCTTATTAAAGTAATTAGTACTGTTAATTAGTAACATGTAGCACAATTTCTCTATAATAGTGAGCATGGGGTAAATTATTTATATATATATATATATATATATATATATATATATATATATATTCCGTCCTATCTGATTAAAATAAATATGGAAATCAGTATGATAATATAAACGTTTTAAAGATAAATGAAATTTGGATATGGATATGCTAATTTAAGTCATATATTACAGTAATTTCCACTGTATTAATTTGACTTCTTTAATTTGGGCATGTCTCTGTGGTAATAAGGTAATCAGAAAATGGCATAATACTGGGTGGGGAACAAAACAGTATAAACATCATTACAGTTTAGCATTACATTTGAGTTTTGAATTTATATGATCATTCTTTTTTTAATCGGTATAATATCAAAATTTCAAAGGTGGATGAAAAATATCACAATTAACTTGTAAGCTAACTGTGTTTTTAATATAATTTATGCCAATTTAAATAATTTGACAGTAATTTCTACAATATTGATTTTGCTACTTTAGTTTGAGCGTTTCCTGTTTGTGTAAAGTTTTTTTTTTGTATAATGACATCATCCACCAGTAAGTGATTCTCAATTCCTCATTGACAGAAATGGCTAACCTCAGCTCTTTATGTAAATCCTCTTATGTCCAGGTTAGTTTTCTTTCGAGATATAAAGTCGCAATTACAAGAAAAAAAAGTCAGAATTGCGTGCTATAAACTTGCAATTGCGAGTTATAATGTCAGAATTGTGATTTTATATCTCGGAATTCTGACTTTATAACAGTTGTGTGATATAAAGTCGCATATCACAATTCTGACTATAACTCGCAGTTGCGAGTTTATATCACGCAATTCTGAGAAAAAAAGTCAGAATTGTGGGATGTAAACTTGCAATTGCGAGATAAAAAGTCTAGATTTGTGAGATGAAAAGTCGCAATTACCTTTTAAAAAATGTTTATTCAGTGGCAGAAACGGGCTTCCATATTTACATGACTAGAGTATATTTCTGAAAGAAATACCATTTAATAGAAATCCTTTCATTATAATAAAAGCATATTATTTTTTATAAGTTTCAGAAAGTGCTGCTTAACAAGAATGATCCATATGGTTCATGTTAATAACTTTTCTTCTTTCGTCACAAATGCACAGAAATGCACATTTTGCTAAATTAAATTCCCTGTGTGGTCCTTACAGGCGGAGCGGACGAGTTCAACATTGTCGAATCCGTTCCTGCTTGGAAGGAGGCCACACTGTCTATTTCCTCACAGACAACCTGCACTTCCCCAGTGTGTACACGCTTGTCCAGTATTACAGAGAAAGCCCTCTCCGCTGTCAGGATTTCAACCTGCGCCTCACTGATTTTGTGCCTCGACCAGACCAGCACCTGCAAGAAGGGTAAGTCGATACTTGACACACACAAACAAAAACTACACATGGTGTTTACCACATCCCAGCCAGCAGAGCTGTAGAAGACCAAGTGGACAGCTACTTTTAACGCTCACGAGTAACTGTAGACACACCGTACATGTGAAACTGTGGTTTTCTCGTCTTTAGGTGGTTTTACAGTAACTTGAGTCGGGGTGAGGCAGAGGACTATCTCATGAGGATCCCTCGAGATGGAGCCTTCCTCATCAGACAGAGAGAAAATTCAGACTCTTATGCCATCACCTTCAGGTGCTACTCTTTGTTTTTCTTCTCCTCATTACACTGACAAAAATCTGGAGTAGAAACAGTTTTCGCTCAGAAATTGCTAGTATATTTCACAATCAGTTAAAAGGAAATGGCAAGTAACACATTGAATTGAATGTGAAATTGTTTTTTAAAAATATAACCTATAGTAATAAACTCAAATATTTAAGTTTTTCATCTGCATCATATTTTGAATCATGTGGTTTGCTGAGGAGAGATGTGCTATTACTAATATTATTATTATTATTAGTGATTAAACCTATGGTTTCATCTGGTAGATGATAAAACAGACAAAAAAAATCCTATAGAACTGGTCTGATGTGGATCAAGGGATGATTCATGAACCATTTATTATCTGGATAAAGATAAAAAAAATCTCACATTTCATCTAATCATCAACATTTGTGAGATTTATTTTAACTGAACAGTTGTAAGATATATATATATATACTGTATGTATGTGTGTGTATATATTAGTGCTGTCAAACGATTAATCGCATCCAAAATAAAAGTTTTTTTTTTTTACATAATATATACGTGTGTACTGTGTATATTTATTATTTATATATAAATACGCACACATACAGTATATATTTTGAAAATATTTACATATATTTACATGTATATATTTATATTCATATAATTTATATGATATATAAATATATTTCATATATAAACATAACATATTTTTATATATACATAATAAATATAAACAGTACACACACATACAGTATATTATGTCAACAAAAACTTTTATTTTGGATGCGATTACTCGCAATTAATCGTTTGACAGCACTAATATATATATATATACATACCTTTGCTAAGGCCACAGTTTGCATGTTACACTTGCATGCTTTCATCTCTAGTAGCTCTGTTGGTCTCTTCTCCTTTTTACAATCAAAGTTCAGGCCAAAAGTTCTGATTTAGCAGAAGTGTAATATGCACTTAAGTGTCATTGTATGGTATAAATGTTTAGTAAGAATTTTTTTTATTTTTAATTAGAATTTTTGCTATGCTAATGTTTTTGCCCTCTTCCTGTGGCTAGTATTACATGTTTATGCATCCTCCCACCACAAAGCACATTTTTCCTGCTGTCACAGCCTGAAAAAGAGCGACTAACCTAAATTCACTTTACTCCCCTAATTTTGAAAAGTGACTTATATGCACAAAGACAACATGTATTTGATTTAAAAAAAAAAAAACTATAAAACAGTAATATTGTGAAATATTTATACATTTTAAAGTAACTGTTTTCTATTTTAATATATATATATTTTTAACATTACTTATTTCTGTGATGGAAAAGCTGAAATCTTAGCAGCTATTACTCCAGTCTTCAGTGTCACAGTGTCTTCAGAAATCTTAAATCAGAAATTCAGAAATTTTGATATCCTGATTTGGTGCTCAAGAAGCATCTTTTATCATATGAATGTTGAAAACAGTTGTGCTCCTTAATATTTCTGTGGAAACTGTTTTTGTAACATTATAAATGTCTTTACTGTCACTTAACCACTGATATAGAATACTTAATGTTCACCGAGCAGACAAATTATTTAAAATTTATAGATTTTGCTTGGTTAATGTTTAATGTGCAGGGAGAAAAGTCAAAAAAATGTTTTATGTCTTTCTTTTCAGATAACCATACCTGCTTCACTTTATGATTCTAAACAGTACGTGGAGGCCAATGAGATAGAGCCGTCTCTGGTAAGCACTTTGAAGTGCAAACACAGCTCTTGCGAGTTAGCATGCGCAAGAGGTCATCTCCTGTGGGCTGGAGAGGAAGTGGTGGCGCTGGCTATCTCTTTCTCTCACATAGGAAACTGATCAACTCAAAAGAGGAAATGCAGCTTGGCTAAAAGAGCAATGTCAGGTTTTAGTTTGTATGCCATATGTGCTTCATGTTTCTAGCTCGAACGTAATTCACAAATTCCCTTTAATGAAAATGTATTTTAGTGAACTGCTGAAGGCTTGTGTGGGTTGCCTCAATACTGTTGCAGATTTGTAGCAAGATTAAATTCATTTTGCTGTGTTGCAGCCCCATAGCACAGTGATGGCCCTCTATGACTACAGGGCCATGCGGCCGGATGAACTCACCTTTTACAAGGGCGTTTTGATCCATAATGTGACCAAGGAGGCAAACGGATGGTGAGATTATTTGCAAATTTTGTAGATAATAAGCAATAAATTCACTGTTTAGCCTTGTAAAAAAAGCTGTGGCAGTGCCATGGTACAGTGAGAGTATCAGATGATTATACTATGCTAATTTGGTAAATACCATGGTACTGGAAGATTACCATATAAATTTACCTCAGTATTTACATACAGTAGCACTCCAAGGTACACTACTGTTCAGGAGGTGGGGGTCAGGAAGTCTTTTTTCTTTTTAGAGTATTTTGTTAATTTTTTTGATCAGAAAAATACAGTAAAAACAGGAATATTGTGAGATATTATTACAATTTGAAATAACTATTTTCCATTTGAATATATTTTAAAATGTAATTTATTCCTGTGATGCAAAGCTGAATTTTCAGCAGCCATTACTCCAATCTTCAGTGTCACATGATCCCCCAGAAATCATTCTAATATGACGATTTACTGCTCAAGAAACATTTATTATCAATGTTGAGAACAGTTGTGCTGCTTAATACATTTTTCAAGTTTCTTATATATAATTTATATGAATTAAAGTTAAAAAGAACATGATTTATTTGAAATAGACTTTAAAAATGTCTTTACTGTCACTTTTGATCAGTTTAATGTGTTGTTGCTGAATAAAAGTAGTAACAAAAAATATCACTGACCCTAGATTTCTGAATGAAAGTGTATGTCAAAGAATACTATAATTTTACCATGGCTCATGTCCATAAAACATAGCTGTAATCATGGTATTATCATGGTAGGTTGTCCATGTTGACTTTTCTGTTAATGTAGCTTTGTGGAATATAGTTGTTTTAACATATGTTTATCAGAAAAGATTGTCTTACTCATGTCATTTCACTCTTTTTTTAAATACCTGACACTATCGGGTATTTAAAAAAACACAGGGTGATTTTAATTGCTTAAATTGGATGTTAACCCACATTTAATATTCCCAATCCCAACAGGTGGAAAGGAGACTATGGTGGAAAACTGCAGCACTATTTCCCTTCGAATTATGTTGAAGAAGTTGCCAATGCATCTGAGGCAGGTTGCCAGGTAAAGAATATTACAAATTTGCATATTTGACATCACAGAGAAGTAATTTAGTGCTAGTAAGTACATTATTTTGCATGCCTATTTGCGTAAATACATAGAGAATATCTATATTCAAAACATAGAATGTCTTTAAGATTAGATGTTCTCTTTCAGGGCGATGAGGAAAATCCATTGGGTGACTTATGTAAAGGAATAGTGGACATCTCGAAGTGTACTGTCGGTAAGATTATTTATCTTCTGAGTCACCTGGGCACCTGTACATTACATGTTTTTGTAATGGTTTTTTGCACTCTTTTCGTCATTTCCAGTTCGTTCAGCCAAACACAGCAGGCCTGTGGTGGTGACGCTGCAGGATAAGGAGAATAAAGACATGCCGTTTGATTTGGCCACTGAGACCACCGAGGAGCTGTACGAGTGGTATCAGGTGGCTTGGGACATCACACAGAGAGAAGAAAACCGAGAGTTTGAGGTCTGTCTCACACACTTAGACTCACACGCTCTGTTTACTGGTCCTGAATAGGGCAAACTGGGGCTAGTTGTCACACAGGGAAGTTCTCACAAGGTTTCGAGTCACTCGTCATGTAAATATAGTTGAAGTTGTTTAGTTGTCAAGTTTAAATGCTAGGCATAGCCCTAGAAGCACATTTAACCATTGACATTTTAAGTATACAGTCAAGTATTTCAAGTATAATTTTGGGCTGGTGTTTATAAATGTTTACAATAAATTTCTATTGCAGAAACAAAAGCAAAGGGAGGTTGAGAGCAGGGACGAGGTGGCCAGCGAGATGTCTGAACAGGTCGTTTACTGCCAGCCTCGCAGCAAAGACAAGGACCGCTTTGGTATGGCTCATTAAATATGAATGTATACATATTTACATATACACTACCATTCAAAAAAGAAATGAATACTTTTATTCACCAAGGATGCATTAAACTGATCAAAAGTGACTGTAAAAACATTTAAAATGTTGTTTTTCAAATAAATACTGTTCTTTTGAACTTTCTTTTCATCAAAGATTCCTGAAAAAACACAGCTTGCACAAAAAAATTAAGCAGCACAACTGTTTTCAACATTGTTGAACAACAATAATAAGAAATTAGTTTCTTGACCAAATCAGCACATCATTAATGATTTCTGAAGGATCGCGTCACACTGAAGACTGGATTAATGATACTGAAAAATTCAGCTTTGCTATCATAGGAATAAATTACATTTTTAAATATATTAAAATATTAAATTATATTTAAAATGTATAAAAAATAAAATAGAGGTTCGCTCCTTCGTAGAAAATAAGATTCCCTCCAGAAACAAGTCGACTCAATTTATGTTGTATAACCGCAAGGCGCTCAGCCGCGTCTACCCTAAGGGCCAGCGGGTGGATTCCTCCAACTATGATCCGTATCCTTTGTGGATGTGCGGCTGCCACATGGTGGCACTCAACTTCCAAACCGCTGGTGAGTATGAAGTTAAACATCTCATGGACAAAGCTATCCATTAACATTCCCACTTATCTCAGTGGTGCTTGTTTAGCTAACTTATGACTGCACTGGAAGTATATGACATGTAACAGGCCATAATAAACGTAACATTAAATTCATTTAGTCAAAATAAACAGCTACTTATGAATTTCTTTCAATGCTTTTTGGCAACATAATGGTGTGATTATACCATCTACCAGCAGGGGAAAATTGCCAACCTTTGACTCAAAATAGTAAACAAGGAAGTGAGGAGATATACTCAAAGTCAATGTTTTATAGAAATACAATTATTATACATTTATACAAGTTTGTAAAAAGGGGTAGAGTATTAGGAGGCAAGAAACATAAAAAATGTAATGTTAATGTAAAAAGAAAATAAGACATTATTTAAAGACAAATATGTAATAAAGGAAATAACATGGGTTTAAACTGTGAGTGTAAGGAAAAGAAAACATTACAGAGAAAAATGATCAATAAATAAATAGCATAGCATTTATTCCATATGTCTAATAACTAGTGCTGTGAAACGATTAATCGCGATTAATCACATCCAAAATAAAAGTTTTTGTTTACATAATATATATGTGTGTACTGTGTATATTTATTATGTATATGTAAATACACACATATACAGTATATATTTTGAAAATATTTACATATAAATATATTTAGAATATAAACAACACATTTCTCTTAAATATATATGTGCATGTGTGTATTTATATATACATGATAAATATACACAGTACACACACATATATTACATAAACAAAAACTTTTATTTTGGATGCGATTAATCGTTTTGTGTTTGCGTTTCTCCTCAGATAAGTACATGCAGCTGAACAGCGCCCTCTTCAGTCTGAATGGAGGCACAGGATATGTACTGCAGCCTGAGTTGATGCGCAGCGATTCGTATGACCCTCATCAGGAGAAGAAGAATATCAGATTTACTATCACCATTAGGGTAAAACTTTATTCATTCAACTTTGAGCTTTATTCAAACAGAACATTTATTTAGGTTGAGTTTGAGAGCTTTTTTTAATTAATTGAAAAGATTGTTGATGGTTTTTCTGATACTCAGGTGATAGGAGCAAGACATCTTCCCAAACCAGGACGAAGCATTGCCAGTCCCTTTGTGGAGATCGAACTGTGTGGCCAAACAGAGGACAACAAATTCAAGACTATCGTTTGCCGTAAGACGCAGTAATTTTTTTTAGCATAACTGAGATACTATTACGTTTTCATTTTAATTTTAGTTAACATTTTTTAAGTTTTTATCATTTATATCAGTTTTTGTTTTAAATATGTCTATGTAGTTTGTATGAAATTTTTGTTTAGTTTTAGATATTTTATTAGGTTAAACACACTGAAAATAAGAAATGCTAAAAAATTAAGTAGCTGAAATAAAGTATGTTTTATTATATTTTATTTCAGTTTACATTTACTGTATCTCAAGTAATGTTTAAAAAAAACACCCTGTTAAGAAGTGGGAAAAGTAAAGAGAAAAAAAGACATCTGGGCTATATTCATGCTCCGATGATACAATCTTAATTTATCTTCATTTCAGTCAGAATTTAACCACATAAACGTAAAAATTAGACAAGAAATAAAAAACAAAATATTTTAACATGTACACACACACATATATATATATATATATACACAGTGGTGTGAAAAAGTGTTGGAC